>NC_143576.1:66891957-67044457 GCF_048544385.1 Mastigoproctus giganteus | reverse complement strand
TGCTCTCATAATTATGGCTAAGGGTTTGCTTAGTTGCTTTGCCGCCTCCTTTAATATAACTGGATAGATCCCATCCACCACAGGTGCCTTTCTTATGTTTAACTTCAAGAATTCTCTTCCACTTTGTTCTCAGTTATTACAATATCATTAAGAAATCTGCTACAATTTGATAGCCTTCTGGCATTTTCTAACCTTAATAACTCCTCGTGTGATTGTAGATGCAAAATTCTTATTCAGTTTGTTTGCTATCTAAGCAAGATCATTAATAGTTGAACCATTGATATCAAGTGGACCAATCAGATTCACCCCCCAGGCACCTCCGTAGCCAGGTCGGCATGAGCAGCAGTGTGTAGCACATGCTTCTTGATTAGACCAGGGTTTAAGCCCGTGACCACCAAATACGGAGGATGCGGAAAGGTCACGGAATGAGCACTGCATATCCACGGAGCAATATGGCCTTAGTTGCCAATGCTCCTAAAAAAAACCAAATAACAATAAAAATAGATTCATCCCATTACTTTTAGAGTCTATAAAAATAAATAAATCCTTGCTGTTTTTCTTAGCATCCTTTCCCAAAGATTTCTCGTAATCTGCCTTTGACTGCCTAACCTCCTTTGTGACTTGATTACAAACTAGCTTTTATCTGTTATAGGCTTCTGTGTCACCTGATAATTTATATGCATCCCATGCATTTTTCTTCTCTTCCACGAGTCTCATTAGTTCATTTGACAACCATTTAGGCCTAAACCTTGAACAATATTTCTTAATACGTATGAAACTTCTAGTTGTTTCCACGATTAATTCCTTGAATGCTTCCCACTTAGAATTTGCTGTTGGTAACATCAATTGATTCTACTGTACAGAATTTAGAAACTGTCTGAAACCACTTTAGTCACCTTTACAGAAGCAAAAACCCTTTCCTTTACCCCTGATGGCTATATTTTTAAGTAAATCCCACATCAGGACACTGTTGATCACTGCCACGTAGTGGTTCCTTTATCTGCATATTCTTAATACACGAATAATCACTGCTGATATCCAGATCAAGAGTAGTACTCTCTCTGGTTGCCTCTCGAACATGCTGCTGCAGAAAACAATTATGCAATAAATCCATAAAAGTTTTACTATTGTGCAAGTGACCAAACCACAAGTTCCAGTAAATATCTGTTAAGTTAAAATACCCATTATAAGACATTCTGATTTACTAGCCCACTTAATTTCTATGTACAATTGTTCATTGTACTCATTCGAGTCATTAGGCCTATAACACACTCCTCTTATTTTTGCTTTCGCAGTGCTTATGTCACACTAAACCAACTCAACAGTGCACACTCTCCACCTGTATCAACTAGATGCAATTCTTTTGATTTGGAGAAATCAAAAGATTTGCATTTGAAGAAAGGGTTTTTGCTTCTTTACAGAAGCAAAAACCCTTTCCTTTACCCCTGATGTATATATTTTTAAGTAAATCCCACATCAGGACACTGTTGGTCACTGCCACGTAGTGGTTCCTTTATCTGCATATTCTTAATACACGAATAATCACTGCTGATAACCAGATCAAGAGTAGTACTCTCTCTCTGGTTGCCTCTCGAACATGCTGCTGCAGAAAACAATTATCCAATAAATCCATAAAAGTTTTACTAGTGTGCAAGTGACCAAACCACAAGTTCCAGTCAATATCTGTTAAGTTAAAATACCCATTATAAGACATTCTGATTTACTAGCCCACTTAATTTCTATGTACAATTGTTCGTTGTACTCATTCGAGTTATTAGGCCTATAACACACTCCTCTTATTTTTGCTTTCGCAGTGCTTATGTCACACTAAACCAACTCAACAGTGCACACTCTCCATCTGTATCAACTAGATGCAATTCTTTTGATTTCATGTTTTTTTTTAATTAACAGCATAACACCTGCTCCCTTCCTATCCTTTCTGTACACATTGTACTCCCCAAATTTCAATCCAATTCTGCATTCCTAATATCTGTGTGACACCACGCCTCTGTTATCCCAATAATATCTGCCTTTGATGCATTGACCAACACTTCAAATTCATCAAATTTATTTACTATTCTTCTAGCATTTGTATACATGCACCTATTCTTATTCTTAGTTACCCTAACACATCCCATATACCCACCTGTTTCACGATGACTGCCAACAGTCCCTGAAATCCCCAGCACCCCTTGCTCCAGGCTGCTGCTTATTCTAATAGAAGTAGTGCAAGAATCACCTTCATCTCTGCCTGCAGCTACTTTTAACCCTTTATTCTGTGAATCCCCCCCCCCCCAAGCCAACAGTTTTCTGAGCCACCTAACACTGCCTTGATAGCATTAGCAAATATTCTTGCACCCTTTCTAATTAAGTGTATTCCATTCCTGTAGAAGCAGTCTCTCCTGTTAACAAGCACAGACCACGCTGAAAAAAATTCTACCCCTTGAGCCTTGCACATTCCCTCCAGTTCCGAATTGATTGACAAGGCTCTCATCATGTATTAGCTCCTATCATGTCTGGGCTGAATTGCAGACACTTTTAAATTTAACCCTAACTCACGACTCTTTTGCAACATTGACCTGTACTTGTTAAGTAAATCTGCAGATCTCCTATTCTTAATGTCATTGGTGGCAACGTGTCCAACAATATCACCCCTTGTGCCCTTAAAAGATGATATATGCTTTACAAAGTCATCAACCTTTGCCCCTGGCAGACATACCCTGGTCCTATTCCATCTATCCTTTTTACACAATATATTCCCCGTATCTCTGACGCCGACCGGGCTAGCCGAGTGGGTAAAGTACCTGCCCGGCAACCCAAAGGTCGCGGGTTCGATTCCCGCCTCGGGCTTGGATCAAAGTACAGCAAAAACCTTGGGAGGTGCAATATGGCCACAGAAGCCGATGCGCCAACAACTACCAAATCAAAAAAAAAAAAAAAAAAAAAAGTATCTCTGACAATAAAGTCACGACCAATAACTAACTCCTGTGGGACCAGCGCATTCTGCCTTGGAGATTGCCGCTGTGTTGCCCGATGCCCAGGAGTGAGCTCTGCGTTGAGTTGGGCAGCTGAGAGCTTTACGGGCCCCTCATATTAATTTCTTCGAGGGCATCTATCCTACACCTGTAGCATCTCATAGATGCCTATTAGAACACTGAGTTGATGCCTAATTTCTAAACACACTCTGCACCTGGCACACACACGAAGACATTCAGCTTGGCTAGATCATGTTCTGTTCCAGACACTTCGGCAAACATTTCACAAGTTGCACATTTTTGTAGGCTGTGATGCGTTGGAGAATAGCCCCCCACCAGTTCTCCACCAAGTCACAGCACTCCTGCCACTTTGTGCCCATTGCTTTGGTGCTCTAATCTGGGACATGATTTTTTAAATTAATAAGATCAATAAATTTAATTAATTGTCAATACTACACTATCTAATAGAATCCTAAATGCAGTGATGCGTATTAGGCTATATATTTTTACGTTAGAGCTAGCTAGTTACCATAATTAAAAATTTGAATTCCCTACCACTCTCTATCCAAAAAAGGCTGCAAGATTTGAATGAAACAACGGTTTTACTTATATTAAGCAGTAATCTACAAAAACTCTTATCTAAATTAAAAATAAAAATAACCATCGTAACTAGAACTATAAGGTTAGTTATAAAGTACAATATAAAATAACAATTAGGTAAATAAAATAGCAAATGCTTATTGCTTTTTTGGAGCCTGTAATTCATAGCTGTAATTTTAAAAGAGAGTCAGCACGAATGTCATCTACTTTAGCAAAATGACAACCCCAAAATCCCATTTTCAGTTTAGGATATAGTCAGTAGTCAAACAGTGCAGGGGAATAGGAAGGCTGCTGTATAACTTATTTTTTTCCACAACCTAGGACTGCTGAACTGCCATCACCATGTGACTGGATGCTTTGTTATGGTTCTGGTTCCAGCCATCCTTCCATTTTTGAGGTTTCTTCACCTCCATTTGTCACACAAATGTGTCAGATCTGCAGCTAATGAGCAGCGTTAACACCTCTCCCTCTGGTCACAAATTTGCAGTGCACTGTACACCCATTGTTGGAAAAAATGATCAGTATGACTTTGACATTGGGCCATAGATGAACACCCTATACCCGTCCTTAGTTACCACTTTTCTTAGTAAGCTTGAATCCCACATAGATTTTTCAAATAAATCATACAGTCCATTTTCGCACGTGCGCGCGCACACACACACACACACACACACCAGTATCCCTAAATCTTGCTTCAGGATTGTGTGTATTGAGCCTGTAGACAGCCCCGTGTTTTGAGCAATCTTAACAGCAGTCATTAACCTATCATTTCACATGAGTTCCTTGCCTTTGTGATATTTTTGTTGTCTCGTGATGTCGAAGGGTCTCCACTGCAAAGTGGAGACCCTTCTAGTGGTTCATGTCCATTTTTAAACTGATTAAACCACTTCTAAAAATGCTGTTTCCTTCAAAGCATTGTCTCCATATACTTTCTGTAATGATTGCAGCATGTCTGTAACATTTTCCCAAGTTTAAAAAAGAACTTGACATTAGCACACTGTTCAAACTGCAAAATTTTGCATTCAGGCAGCTGTGACACATGAGTGAAGTGGTTGAGCTTCTTCCTACTTGTAATGTGTGCACACCAAGGTCAGAGCCCTACAAAATCTTTCAGCAATGGTGCAAACCACTAAAATACCAGTGTCCAATTCTGGGAACTTTTTAAATATACTATGTATTTTGCATCTGCATTCACACATGAGGAATTCTTTAGGGAGGGTGATGCCAGAAGTTTATCTTACTATAATGGGGAGCTAAATGATTTTGTGATAACTGAAAGGAAAGTTGAAGAGAAATTGTTGAAACTAAACATAAAAAACAAGGCACCTGGGTTGGATGAGATCTATCCGGTTATATTAAGCAAGGCAGCAAAGTAGGTAAGCAAACCCTCAGCCATAATTATGAGAGTATTTTTGAATTCAGGACAGGTCCCTATGGACTGAAGATGTGTGAATGTACCCCACTTCAAAAACAGGGATAAAAAGGTGACATGAGTAAAAGTTGCAGATCTGTTATCTTAACTTCTGTTCTGGGGAAAATAATTGCGTCACTTGTTTAAGAAGTAATTGTATTCCTATCAAGATGCATGACCATGTTGATAGGAATACAATTATAATGCATTCACAGCATGGATTTGTTAAGGGGAAATTTTGGTTTTGGAGATGATAAAAAGTTTGGCGGGTGATTAATGACAGTAATTAAGCTATTTCAACAGAATCTACAAAAATTAGACAGATGGGCAGAGAAATGGCAGTTGAAGTTTAACATTGACAAATGCAAGGTACTGCATATAGGTAGCAGTAATCCCAGATTAATGTACTATCTGTGTGTGTTACTCTCAGGGTGGTGGAAAATGAAAAAAGATATGGGGGTAATTGTTCAATCAGATATGAAGTTCTGTGAACAGTATAGAGAGGCTGGAAGGACATCTCATGGGGTTTTTCAGTGACATACAGGACCTTTGCTAGAGGAGATAAGGAGGTGATTATCCCATTGTACAAGGTAGTGGTTAGGCCACATCTTACAAGTCTGAAAGCCTCATTTTAGGAAGAATATAGATCTGTTGGAATGAGATTTACGAAGGGAAGAAAGAGAAGGTTACCGAGAAAGGCTTCAGTTCTGCAGATTGCTGCATCTGACTCCTGGAACCTGGACTAGACACCTGCTAGGTGATCTGATTGAGGTGTTTAAGGCTTTGAATGGATTGAGCAAGCTTAATGCTAACAGCATTCTTCTTCCTCCTACTGCACACTTCAGGGATTATAAATTCAAATTGAGGAATGATGGTTTTGCTGCAGGACAGAGTGCAGAAGTTTGCTTTCAGCAATTGATTGTTGTAATAAACTTCAATATGTTATTGTAGATATGGGTTGTTTGAATAAGTTCTGAGAGCTAAATAAATTATTGGAGGGGCTGGACATGTGATGTGGGAGGGGGTTTTTTTTTTTTTGGCTAATGCTTTATAAGCTTGCTTTTTTGCATTATTTTTCACTACTAATACTAAAGTGTAATTCAAGGTTTAGTCATTAAACAAAAGTTTTAATCAGTTTTCTTTGTAGGTAATTTATCTATGTGCAAGTTTGTTATTAGTGGATAACTTGTTTAGGTATTAGAAGTATCTTGCTTATACAGGATTTTTACCCTCAAGATGTTGAGAGATGTTTGTAACTAACCTTCTGAGGACATTTTGCCTTAGATATTTACTTTAATTTCATATGTGTTTTATATTTTGGCATAATTATAATATTTTTATCTTACTTGTTATCAAGGTATCCTTAGCATCAACATCATCCTTTACCTATGTGACATTTAAATTGGGTAGTAGTTGTGGATGATATACACAGTCCCATTTAGCAATGCGTGTTTGGTGTTTACCAGAGGTCCCCAAAGAGGGATTTCAGTGCCTTCCTCCACATCAATTCAGTTTACAGTTTTGTTTAAGTATCATGTTTTGATCCAGGAATTTGTGTATGGGCAGTATCCATTATGATTTTGACAGAGGCCTAAATATATGTCTGAATTTTAACATGTGCTGTTCATTACTTTGGTGAACTGGGAAACAACATGAACCAGTAATGTTGGGAACTTCCCCTTTCCATTACCTGTACTTTCCCTTTAGTACAGGTCATTATTAGTATTAATCATGAGCGCAGTGAAACCATTGGCTTTTGCTGCAAAGTAAAAATTGAAATCAAACCATAAAAATCAATAATACAAAAATAAATATAAAAAATATAAAATAAACAATCTGTTTCCTCATGTAGGTTGTAGGGTTTTAGGTGCATTAGTGACTGACCGTATTGTGCTGCCTCACATCAATCACATAGGTAAATAATTATTCAGCTGACTTTTGAATTCCTCAAGATGTGCATCTCAACGAAGCGGTCACTTATTTCAGATTAACAACTTGCTAGTTAAGAGAAAATTCATGTAGTCCAGTC
Source organism: Mastigoproctus giganteus (assembly GCF_048544385.1). Classification (NCBI taxonomy): domain Eukaryota; kingdom Metazoa; phylum Arthropoda; class Arachnida; order Uropygi; family Thelyphonidae; genus Mastigoproctus; species Mastigoproctus giganteus. The sequence goes on along the minus strand of NC_143576.1, from coordinate 67,037,442 downwards.
TGACTCTCTTTCCCTTCCCTGTAATTTTAATTTATGCCTCCTAGTTCTGGAATCATTCATAACAGTAGAATTTCACCTTTGTTCAATTTATTATCCCCTCTCCACTTTCGGAGTCTTATAAACCTCCAAGATGCTCCAAGCTCTGCAGCCCACGTATCATAATTTATTACTCATATGGGTACCCTTCTACAGATCTCTCCAAGTGGGTTGCCCATCTTTTGTCCCTTTCAGGAAGCTAGATTTCAGTTTTTTAGGTGTAGTGTTGTAATTACTTGGTATTCAGAAGATTGTTGTCATTGGATGGACTTAAACTTTTATAAATAGCAAGAAAGAAGGTTGTTGCAAAGATCAGATGTAGAAGGGATAAATGGGGGGAAAAAAAAAATAGGTTAGTTTAAATGAGTTGGGAGTCAAAATGGGTGGCTAATCAGCTTAAGTTAATTAGCTGATCCACATTTCAACTGGTTTGGAAAAAGATGGAAATAAAACAGCTAATTCAGAAGAACAGTGCCTATGAAATATTTGCAGAAAATTTATATAGCAGAAACTTTATGCATAGGAAGGGAATGAGTTTGTAAGTGAGGAATCATTTATTAGCTTGATTTATCTCTTCTGGATGGAGTGTAGGAGTTTAATAGGAATTTTGTATTCACTACCCCCAGATGTGGGCAGAGCACTCCACTGTAGAGAATTTGTGCAGAGTTAGCAGCTGCTTAGAAGACAAAAGTAATGACTAGAGAAAGCATAGTTTTTTTCAGTGCAGAGGTAGCAGTATTTGTGAGATTGTTGTGAACAAGTTGCATTGTCATCAAAGATGAGAGTAGGAGCAACAGACTATTTTTCTGAGAGGAATAAGGTATTGCTGGTTTTAGAAGGATTTAGCTAGCTATTCCTCCCCCCCCCCCTCTCTTTACTAGAGAATTACCTGGAATCCAATGTTAAAGGAATTTGCTAAAAGATATTTGAGAATAACATTTCCGTTTTCTTCTCAAAATAAAGGAATATTGAGTTTTAGTATAATAATCCTAATAACCCTAAAAGACATGCTTATTGTATGATAGAACAGATGCAATTGATCTCTTTGGGTTCCTGAGTTAAGTAATAAATCTTGAATGTTTAGGCACTAATAAATCTTAGGTATCAAACATCATTAAAAAAAAAAAAAAAGCAGGCAAATTAAGAATTTAAAGTAGGCTCAAAAACTTCTGAAAAGGAACTTATGCCTTTATTTTAAACAGATCATTAATACATCAAAATGTTGTGTACTTTATTCTTTAGTTTAAAATCCATTCAGACTTTTGAACTGATTTCTTGTTCTGCGATGTGATTTAATATTGTTATATAAAGAAATGGTAGCTAAGAAATGCTATCAAAGACCAGAAACACTGTTCTTGCTCACCATTTGAAAGTATTTATGTTATTTTTTATGATTAAATCTCCCTTGCTTAATGTTGATTCACTTAGTGCTCTGTTTTTACAGCCCCAATGAGGAAGTATTTGTGATCAAGCACTAATGTAGTCTCACAGATATCAAAAGTAGAGCGGAATTTAAATGGGATATGGACAAAATTAGTGACTGTAAACTTATTTTGAAATATTTTATTTTGTATGTTTGACCATTGATGGCATATAATTCAGTTCTTAGCAGCTCCTTTAAATCTGAAGTAAAATCTGATCTGAAGTAATACACTGAATTCAATTCTGGTTACTTAAATGCTTGTCCAGCAAAACGAGTTTGCCAGTGGATTGAAATTATTATTGATCTCAGTATCCAGTCAATGAAAGCAGTATAGAACTTTCAGTCAGTGCGTGCTGGTTTTTTTTGGATGGAAATTCACCATGGGGAAACAAATTTTTGAATCGGCGAAGTGATTGTTATTTACATCATCATATCAAGGAAAGTAATACTGGCAAAAATATTCTAGATGTGATCATTACTCGTGAGCCAGATGGCATTTAGGGCATCTGGCTCATGAGGACAGTGATCACAGAGTTTAAGTTAGATGATGAGGAGAGAGGAAGTAGTTGTTAAAGGCAAAGGAATGGCTTATAATTTCAGGAAAGAAAGGATCATGACAACTTAAGCTGCTGCAAGATTTCTATCAACCTGGACAGAGAAAGAGAGCTTACAGAAAGTGAATATATTAGAATTTTAATATACCTTTTTAAAGCTATGCTCACAGAAGCCTTGAATGCACACACGCCATTAAAAAAATACAGCACAAAGAGGATTCAAAGATGGATGAATAATGAACGATCCTGTTTAATGGAGCAGAAAACGATGGCATGGGAGAGTTATTGAAGCCTATAAAAGCTGCTAATTTGAAGCTTTTATAGGCTTCAATATTTAACAATTTCAGCTGCAAAAAGCTGAAAATTGATCTCTAATAGTAGTACAGAAAAGATTAGGCAAGGCGGATTGTAAGAAATACCTGTTCAAGAGTGGGGACAAGTAGTTTTTCATGTATCTGACTACAAAGGAGAGAACAAATCAGACCAGACCCTTGTGTAATGGGTACAGGAAAGTTTTAGATAACTTGAACAGGTACTTTCCATTGAAATTTACAGAAGAAAGACTCTTTGTAAGAAGGATAAATTAGTGATATTGAAATTTCAGATAAATATTAGAAAAACTATCAAGCCTAAAGGTGAGTAAGGCTCCTGAAGTTGATGGCATATAGCTGTAATTTTTCAGGTGGCAAAAGAGGCAATTGACCATTAAGATTAGTTATGAGTGTCACTGGAATCAGGAGAGATTTTGAATTGGAGAAGTGCCAATGTAGTTACAGATGGCTTGAATAGGTACTTTCCATTGATATTTAAAAAAGAAAGATCTTTCATGAGGAGGAGAAATTGTGTGAGTGAAGATGGAAAGCATGAAATTAGTTATATTGAAAATTCAGATAATTATTAGAAAAACTCAACTTTCACAAAGGCTTTTGTAGTTGATGGCATATAGCTGTAATTTTGAGGGAGGTGGCAAAAGAGGCAATTGAACCATTAAGGTTCATTATGAGGAGTCACTGCGCTCAGTAGAAATTGTTAAATTATGGAGACAGTGATCAACAGCGCAAGGATCATTTTAGATAGAAATGGAATTGTGAATTAAACACAGCTTTAAAGGGACAATCATGTTTAACTAACCTGATTAGCTATTATGACAGAGTTGCATGTGTTGGCTGCAGGAAATAATTTTGTCATTATTTACTTGATTTCAGCAAAGGGGTAGTTCCACGAGGGATTACTGTATAAGCTGGAATATGTTGCCTTCACATGGAATATCTATAGATAGATTGCAAGGTGGCTGCAGGGTAGGATGTAGAGGGTTGAGATTAATGGTTATTCCTCAGATTGGGCTAATGTGAGAAGTGGGGTTCCTCCAAGGATCAGTATACTGGGATCACTGTTGTTTCTGATTTTCTTAAATGACATCAACAAAGGGATGGAGGTTATGATGTCAAAATTTGTAGATATCAAGATCGATAGACTAATTAATGATCAGTGTTAGCAGTGCTTCTTCAGGACGACTCAGTGGTCAGGAATGTTAGAAAAGTGGTAGCTAAGTTTTAATACAGCAAAATGCAAGATCTTACAGAAGAAATGTAGACAGGCGGCAAGGAAGGCCGTTGATCCCATTGATTTATTGTACATTTGCTTGTTGAAATACTGTGTTCAAGTATGGAGCCTGCACCTAAAAATGATATTGAGCTTCTTGAAAGCATCCAAAGATGGGGAGCTGGGCTGGTGATAATGGCAAAAGGGCATCTGTATGAGGAAAGATTTTGAATATGTGGGTTGCTACAGAGCTTGGTAACTAGAGATTTGATTGAAGCATATAAGGCTCTTAGTGGTGAAAGTAAAATGAACAAAGGTGAAATTTTCTTTTATATTTATTGTTTGTATTATAAATGATTCCAGAACTAGGGACCCATAAATTCAAATTATGTGTGACAAGGTTTAGACTGGATTGCTGGAAATTTTCTTCCTCTAGCCAGCAAGTTGCTGATTGCTGGAATAAGTTACCTCCATGTGTGGTTGAAGCTGACAGCTTGAGGAAATTCAAAGGTCAGCTGGATAGACATTTGTTTGAATAGGTAGTCAACTAGGTAAGAATAATACTTTTTTAATTATTATTTTTTATTTATTTTCTAATATATATATATATATTTTTTTTTTTGCTGGTGTGGAAAACTCCTATGGCTCCTTGCACCATGTGGCTAATACTACATCAATTCTAAGTCTTGAATTATTTTAGTTAAATGACTGTCTGGCAAAATGAGTTTGATTGTGATTCCTTTTAGTTTGAGCTTATTATTGCCGTGTCATCCTGATGGTAAAAGTAGTATAGAACTTTCAGTCTGTGTGCTGTTTTGAATCTTCCTACTGGATCACTGATAGCTTAAACTCCTGGAATTTTCTGCACTGGCACATCTCCAGTCATTCAGTGTATAGTAAACGAATGCCATAGTCTGTGATAACAAGAAACAAAGGAAATTATTTCTTCAAGGGTGCCCTTAATTTGGGTTTATGGTGTTGATGTTCATGGAAATGTTGTGTATCTTGTAGTCAGAATACTGAAAAGATATGCTCTCTCTCTCAGGTTGGTGGCTCCTCTGTAGCCAGTGGGCAGGAGCAGCAGTGCATAGCACGCGCTTCTTGATTAGACCGGGGTTTGAGCCCATGCCCACCAAATACGGAGGATGTGAAAAGGTCAGGGAATGACCACCGCATATCCCCGGAGCAATATGGCCTTAGTTGCTAATGCTTCTAAAAACCAAATAACAAATAACAAAATAACAGGTTGGTACTGACAAAAAAGTTTTTTTTTTTTTTTTTTTTTCCTGATTAGTTGGACTGGGTAACCGTGACTTTCACCCATGGGAACCCCCCCCCATCTTATTTGTGCACATAGTATTAAATTTGTATTGTACTTCTAGTGCTTATTTTGATTATTTAAATCTTACCTTGAATGTAATTATGGTTTCAACTGGAAGACGTGCATAACATGACACAATATCATGACTGATGGGGAAACTTCTTTTCACGTATGAGTTACAACCTTTTTCCTTGTAGTTGCTGTTGCACCTATGCAGAACATCTAGTTGATCGTAATTCTTTTCTGTGTGCTATATGCAAGGCGTGCAATGACCTTAGTGTTCTGTCAGCTGATACTGATTCTCTGAGTATACGATGGCCTAGAGAAAAATTTAACTTTTGAAAAATTGCTCAATAGAGACTCAGGTCTGATCCTTATATTTGAGGTAATCTTTTTGGATGATCCATTTGTAGGGGAAACCTGAAATATATTCTGTAATAAAGACATGAAACAAACAAGAGTATTTCTGCAAGGTGCAAAAATAAATGTGACTAACCAGCTTTTAATTTTTAAGGCTATCAAGAGGTGTACGACGATCAATGTAGGTTATAATGAATTAAAATAAGCAAATTGGTGACTTGGTCAAGAAATATAAGGTTATTTTGGGAAAATCTCATAAGAAGGGAAAATAAAAAAATTTGTCTGAAATTCTGCCCAGACATAACTGGAGGGAATGCATGAAGAAAATTTAAGCATACAGGTAATCCTCGCTTAACGCTGATAATTAGTTCCCGAAAAACAGAGTGCTAAGTGAATCAGCGCTAAGTGAGTGCCGTATTCTTGTTATGTGTAACATATGTATTTGTGAGTCGCGGTCTATGCCATAAACATTTCCTAATCAATAATAAACAGTAGTGAAAAGATGAACAAATGTTGGTTAAAATATTTAATATTAAAAATTTGTACATATTTCTCCGTTACATTCGTATATAATTATGTAGTAAGTAACCACATTACGTATCGAAATTAAACTTAGTCATGAATTTATTAATCCGATGGCCCTGGACTGTCGAGTTTTCGTAACTCTGGTCAGTTTTGGGTTGTACTTTGGCCTCTTCCTAGTAAACTAAAAGGGGCTTTACTTTAAAATCCTCGCAGCGTTACCACCCAACAATAAAATCAACCGATCCTTCGCTGCTTTTGAAACCGGGCATGTGTTTTTTTTTTTTTTTTTTTCCCCTTCTTTCAATATGAAACTTCTTTTAGGCATTTGTTTCCAAAAAAGTCCTGTTTCATCTATGTTAAAAACTTGTTGAGAAGTTTAACACCACTTGTCAATAATTTTTAGAAGTTCTTTTTTGAAAGTTTCGGCTCCTTCGTGATCTGCACTTGCAGATTCTTCCTGGATTTTCAATCTATTTTACCAGCCCTTAATAGCTTTAAATGGTTCCACATATTTTTTTTTTTTTTTTTTTTTTTAAGGTGAGCTTTCTTCAGATCATCATATAGGCTAATTGCTTTTTCTTTAATAATATTTAACTTAATGGAATTGTGCGTTGGACATTATCTTCAATAAAATTATTTAGAAGTCTCTCCATTTCAATCCTAATAGCCGGCCTAGCCCTAGTTGCCTGCAGTGGAACAGCTGTCTTTCCCGCTGCTAAAATTAATTCTTTATTTTTTATAATTGTTCTTACAGTTGAACCTGCCAGTCCTAAATTATTGCACACATCCACTTGTCGTTGAACGGAATCGATTTGCTTCAAAACGTATAATTTAATTTTCAAATTCAGTATTTTTCTTACCTTAGTAGGCTTCGTACCACGTCCAGACGTTATTACTTTTTAATTCTTATCCGCCATTATTAATCTTTGAAAATGCAACTGCGTTGCATTAATTATGATACAATGTTCGAGTAAACTGTCTGTTACGGACAATGTCTAACACAGTACCGAGTGATGACTAGACTTCGGATAAATGCATATAATGCAAATATTACAAGCAATATACTAGATCATTTTTTAAAATGTTGATCGTAACAAGTCACCATAGTGCAATTAAATTAGCATGGGAGAAAATTTCGCAAGTCAGCATGGGAAACTTTGCTATTCATTTTCAAGCTATCGACTACATCAGATGGTTTTTGTTAAACATACCAAAAATTCAATCTGTACACGGGTAAAAGAGCATTATAGTGAGTTGTGACAGCATTAGCGTGAGATATAGGTTATAATATAAGAATAGCGTTATAGTGAATCAGCGTAGAGTGAACCGCATTATAACGAGGGCCTGCTGTATATGTAACAAAGCCACTGATGGGTTAAGACAGGTAAAAGTTGAGTACAAGAAGTCATTAGTAAAGCTAAAATGGAAACAGAGTTCTTTTCATATGTGAAGGCAAAAAAGAAGTGTGAATCCCTTACTTGACCAAACTAGAAAAGTCATAGAAAGTTCAGCATTAGTGGTAGATGAGTTGAATAGGTACTTTGCAGTGATTTTTAGACTATTAGTTGAAATAGTCTTTCAGCTTCTGCAAGGGATCAGTGACAGAGTTGGACTTCTGTATATCAGTTTCGGAGAAGAGTATATGGGGGAACTACCGAAGCTGAGCAAAGCTGCAAGAGTGAATAGTATCATTCTGTTATGTTAGAAAAGACTGGCTGTGAGTGCATCATTCTGTTAGAGATATTAATGAGATCCTCGTTTAGACTGTGTGTGTGTGTGTGTGTGAGAGAGAGAGAGAGAGAGAGAGAGAGAGAGAGAGAGATCCTCCTCCGAATGGAGAAGTACCAATGTCTCCCCAATCCACAAAGGTGGGAAAACATGGTAGACAACTGTAGACAGGTGAGTTTCACTTGAGTGGTTAAGGATGAAATATAGCACCATCTTTATAGGAATAGTATCCTGAATGGATCTCAGCCTGGGTTCATGAAGGGGAATTCATGCCTGATTATTATGATGAAGTCATAAAATAGTTGGATGCAAGAAAAAATTTTGACTGCATTTACTTTGACTGCAGTAAACTTTTCGATTCAGTTTCTCTCGAAAGGCTATTTTATAAAATGGACCAGGTTAGGTTTATTGGTAGGGTCCTTAGTTGGAACAAAGGCTAAAAAAATTTAAAATGGAATGTAGTCATAAATAGACATTTCTCATGCCAGACAAATATAGAAAGTGAAGTCCCTCGGGAATTGGGGGATTAGTATTGAGGAACAATTAACCCTCGCAACCATATGAGTATATAGTTGAGCAAGTATATAATTTATAAGAATATATGAAAGGTATATTTAGTACTATAGTTGGAATTGATGCAAAAAAAGCAAGCTTATAAAGCTTGCTTTTTTTTGCATGAATTCCCACTTTTTTTTTTTTTTTTTTTTTTGTGCAAAAAAAAAAAAAAAATTTATGCTCTTCGCCCATCCATACCCTCCAAGGATTTGCCTAGTCTCAAACAACTCACTTCTATAATAACAGATGGAAGTTTCTTCCAACAAGCAACCACCCATTGGCTGAAAGCAAATATCCACATACTTATCCTGCACTAAGAAGGCCACTGTAGTAAGGAAACCTATCCATAATTAATGCTGCCAACTCTGACCAATATAACTTTAAACATAGATATAATAAAATTACAAAAAAAATAAATAAATAAAATGCATAAAATCAACTGTAAAATAAAATATAATTTAAAATACAATAAATCATATGAATATATTAAAATAATAAAAATATTATACATTAAAAGTGGTAAACCCGTACTACTCTAAAACTGAAGCTTTCGGCAGCATCTGCTGCCTTTCTCAACATAAGCAGTGCTGCATCAATGATTCATTATAAAGTACTAAGCTTTTCCAGCAGACCCAGGGCGTACTATGGTACCTGCGCAAGTTCCGTTTCCTGTATATCAGCAACAGAAGTGGCTCGGGGCTGTACGACTTTAAAATGCTCATACCTGTCCAGGATAGTCTGAAACATTACATTAATCCTACAACCCTTATCTCTATTCAGGCTATGATCACTCAGCCCTAGCTACAAATCCTAAAGCATACCAGCCACTTCCGGTTCCAGAAACCCTCTACCTTATCTGTAATTACAGCTCCTTCGGTTTCCCAGGCATGTTCCGCCACGGCCGACCCCGAGACATTAGCCAATCTAAGCGCCCTGCTATGTTCCCCCAATCTAACGCATAATCTGCACCTAGTCTCATCTCCATAACATCTCCCACAATCCGGACACTGAATTTTGTAGACAACCCCACTGTTGTCAACTCCCACAACAGGGTCTTTAACTGCCGCCATCACTGTGTGCAGCTTCCAAACTGGAAGCTGCACACATGTATTTGGTATGACCATAAGATGCGGACTGTTGGTTGCAAAATGCCCGGATAGTAAGGAATGTATGCGGTGGAGCCAAGTACTCCCTCTAAGTACCATGTCCACAACAACCTTCAATCACGTTCGGGGGGGGGGGGTATCCACATCTCACAAGATCGGCCATGACCTGTTTGATTTCTTCCTCTCTATCCTCCGAGGTAGAGCAGTGTGACCAAGCCATGCTCATTAAAGTCCTAACTACACTCTTCGTATAACCTCCAGTCTGGGCAGAACCAAAATGAGTATACTGGGTCTGACACATCCTTTCCTAAACACTCTTGTTTTTAATTGTCAGTCCACCCTGTAAATACAGACATCCAAAAATAGCAGAGCACACACCCCCCCCCCCCGTTCTACCTCAGAGGTAAACTTTATAAAGGGGGAACCACTATTAAGCCAATTGAGAACCTCTGGCCCACGTCCCCTACGTAGTATAGCGAACATATCGTCCACATACCTCTTCCACGCCCGCAGGGGCAGCGGACCAGAGGAGTTTAACCTCCTATTCTCAAATTCTTCCATTGCTAAATTAGCAATGACTGCGCTAATAGGTGAACTCATAGCCATGCCCCGGATCACACCTGCAAATACCATAGTAGTGCCGGACAAACACAAGATAACACCTTCACATATGTCCTGTACACTCAAATTCGTCCTCTCTCTCAAAGTATTATCACCCTCCAAGGCTGTGTGCACACAATCCAAAGCATGATCCACAGGAATAACGACAACACATCAAATGATATCAATATTCCTTCTTCTTCAATGTTCTGATCCTGGGCAAACCGTATAAATTCCTGACTATTCTTCACTGTTCAGCTAGTCCCCGCCAAAAATCTAGAAAGGACGTGCGTCAGGCTGCCCACAAACAAAACAATCGGCCTCAAAGGCACACCAACCTATGCACTTTAGGTAAACCATAGAATTTGGGTAACTTACAACCCAATGCACGTAACCTCCAAGAAACTTCCTCCGATATCTTGCCTGCTTTGTGCCACTTCTGTACCAGCTTATTGGTCTATTGCTCCAGCCACACCAAAGGATTCCTATTCACCACTTTGTACATGGACGTATCATTCAATAAATCAATACATACTTTCCCCCCATAGTCATCCATGTCTAACACCACCGTCGATCTACCTTTGTCCGCCGGCAACACCGTGATACTCTCATCCCGTTGTAACTCCCGCAGCGCCTCCTCTGTGCTGATGTTAGATTAGGCGATATCCTACTTGCTCAGACTAGAACACACTGTTTTCATACGAATCTCATTGGCAGTAGTTTCGGGCAAATCTGATATGGCTACCTCTGCAAAGGGAATCCTGTTCAGAACCAACCTGTACGTGGACTGTATCTAAGATTATGAATAAAGTCACCTTGATTCTTCAATCCACCTCCCCCATCCTTCCCTAAGTCTATAAAATTTATTAACCTGCCTCTGTCTGTACGTATCAAGCTGCATCGCTTTAACCACTACCATCCTATATATCCGTACCGCATGCACCACCTCGAAATTGTTATTGATGTATGCCCTACATACCTGTATACACCTCCTCGTGTTTATCAGGTCCCTGTGTAACTTGCCAATCCATATATTTACCATCTTCTGTTGGTATATTGGCACAGTGCGTGTCAATTCTTGGGTCTTGAAATGGCAGTTTTGTCCTAAAACCTAAAACGTGTGGAATCAGACCGGCTGCTTTATAGCGATGTGCAAATCTCACGTGTTGTCTTTGCTTGGCTTCTGTATCACAAATTTTGATATTATCGAATCTCTCACAGCATTGCATGACCATAACACACCAATAATTCACTAAAAAGGCCTCTGTAGTCAGGAAACCTATACATAATTAATGCCGCCAACTCTGACAAATTATAACTTTAAACATAGATAAAATTAAATTACAAATAAAATAAATAAAAAATACATAAAATCAACTGTAAAATGTATAATTTAAAATGCAATAAATCATATGGATATATTAAAATAATAAAAATATTATACATCGGAGGAAGTTTCTTGGAGGTTACGTGCATTGGGTTGTAAGTTACCCAAATTCTATGGTTTACCTAAAGTGCATAGGTTGGTGTGCCTTTGAGGCCGATTGTTTTGTTTGTGGGCAGCCTGACGCACGTCCTTTCTAGATTTTTGGCGGGGACTAGCTGAACAGTGAAGAATAGTCAGGAATTTATACGGTTTGCCCAGGATCGGAACATTGAAGAAGAAATTTTGATATCATTTGATGTGGTGTCGTTATTCCTTTGGATCATGCTTTGGATTGTGTGCACACAGCCTTGGAGGGTGATAATACTTTGAGAGATAGGATGAATTTGAGTGTACAGGACATATGTGAAGGTGGTAGCTTGTGTTTGTCCGGCACCACTATGGTATTTGCAGATCTGGGGCATGGCCATGAGTTCACCTATTAGCGCAGTCATTGCTAATTTAGCAATGGAAGAATTTGAGAATAGGATGTTAAACTCCTCTGGTCTGCTGCCCCTGTGGCCGTGGAAGAGGTATATTTACTACGTAGGGGACCCAGGCCAGAGGTTCTCAATTGGCTTAATAGTGGTTTCCCCTTTATAAAGTTTACCTCTGAGGTTGAGCGGAGGGGGGGGGTGCTCTGCCATTTTTGGATGTTTGGATTTACAGGGTGGGCCGACAATTAAAAACGAGAGTGTTTAGGAAGATGTGTCGGGCCCAGTATACTCATTTTGGTTCTCCTCAGACTGGAGGTCATAAGAAGAGTGTAGTTAGGGCTTGGTCGCACTGCTCTACCTCGGAGGATAGGGAGGAAGAAATCAAACAGGTCATGGCCGATCTTGTGAGATGTGGATACCCCCAGAACGTGATTGAAGGTTGTTATGGACATGGTACTTGGAGGGAGTATTTGGCTCCACTGCGTATATTCCTTACTATCTTGGCATTTTGCAACCAATAGCTGCATCTTATTGTCGTACCAAATACGTTGTGTGCAGCTTCCAGGTTGGAAGCTGCACACGGTGATGGTGTCACTTAAAGACCCTGTTGTGGGAGTTGACAACAGTGAGGTTGTCTACAAAATTCAGTGTCCGGATTTTGGGGGATGTTATGTAGATGAGACTAGGTGCAGATTATGCGTTAGATTGGGGGAACATAGCAGGGCGCTTAGATTGGCTAATGTCTCGGGGTCGTCCGTGGCGAAACATGCCTGGGAAACCGGGCATGGGATAACAGCCGAAGGAGCTGTAATTACAGATTAGGTAAAGGGTTTCTGGAACCGGAAGTGGCTGGAGAGCGTAAGGATTTGTTCCTTGGGTGATCATAGCCTGAATAGGATAAGGGTTGTATGATTAATGTAATGTTTGAGACCGTTATCCTGGATAAGGATGAGCTTTTTACAGTCGTACAGCCCCGAGCCACTTCCGGTGCTGATATACAGGAAGCAGAGCTTGCGCAGGTACCATAGTACGCCCTGGGTCTGCTGGGAAGGCTTAGTACTTTATAATGAATTGTTGATGCAGCACTACTTATGTTGAGAAAGGCAGCAAATGCTGCCGAAAGCTTCAGTTTTAGAATAGTTATGGGTTTAACGCTTTTAATGTATAATATTTTTATTATTTTAATATATTCATATGATTCATCGTATTTTATATTATATTGTATTTTACAGTTGATTTTATGCATTTTATTTATTTATTTATGTTATTTGTAATTTCATTTTATCTATGTTTAAAGTTATACCAACCCTGCAATCCTTCCTCAGCTTGAGTTTGTGTCCCCTTGTGTGTAGTCTCAGAAAGAAGAAGAAGAATGCCTTCAACAGTTAACTTATTCAATACATTCTAGTCTTTAAATGCCTCAATCAGATCTCCCTGCAGGTTCCTAGTCTCCAGATACTGCAATTTGCAGAACTGAAGCCTTTCTTGATAAGAGTGTGCTTTTGCTCCCTTCAACAACCTGGTTGTCCTTCTCTGCACCTGTTCCAGCAAATCTACATTCTTCCTAAAGTGAGGCCTCCAGACCTGTATATATAGTATTAAGATGTAGCCTAACCATGGCCTTGTACAAAGGTATAATCACCTCCTAATCCCTGATATACAAATTTCTGTATATGATTGACAAAATAGCATGAGCTGTCGTCTGGCAGCCAGTCTGCACTGTCCGGAGGACTTGATATCTGACTGCACAATTACCCCCAGGATTTTTTCGCTTTTCACTACCCTAGTCTAGTACCATACAGTTGGTTTGTTAATCTGGCATTACTGCTACTACACCCATATACAGTACCTTGCATTTATCAGTGTTAGACAACTGCTATCATGTCTCAGTCCGGTGCCCTAATTTTCTTAGTTCTTGTTGCTAATGCTCATCCGAAAAATTATTGGTGACTGTCATTAACCATCCACCCTTTTATCATCTGCAAACTTAGACTTTAAGCCTGATATACCTTCATCATTATCATTAATAAATATTTAAAAAACAATGTGCTCAGCACTGAACTTCTGGGGGACTCCACTAATAACATTAATCTACAAAGAACAGTGCCCATTAATAACCACTCTCTGTTTTCTCCCACTCTACTATCCCTTCGTCCATAGTAGTAACTTGCTCTTAATGCCTAGTTTTTTAGTTTGTGTAGTATTCTTTTATATGCAACAGTATCAAAAACTTCCTAGAAATCAAAGTAGATGATATCAAAATTATTTTTTGCATCCAATTCCTTGGCCATTGCATCATAGTATGCAATCAGATTGGTCAGACCTAGAGCACCCCTTAACAAACCACTGCTGTAACTGCAGTATAATTGCATTCCTGTCTAGATGGTCCTGCATTAATTTTTTAACTAGTGACTCCATTATTTCTTGGGAACAGATGTTATGCTAACAGGTCTCTAATTACTCATGTCACCTATTGATTCCCCATTGTAAATTGGGAATACACTTGCAAATCTAAAGTCTGCACGGACTTCCCCCTGAATACAAGGATACTCTCATAATTATGGCTAAGGGTTTGTTTACCTTCTTTGTTGTCTCTCAATACGATTGAATAGATTACATCCACGGCAGGCATCTTTTTTTATATTTAGCCTTACCAGTTTCTCTTCTACTTTCCTTTCAGTTTTCACAAAATCATTTAGCTTCCTGTCACAGTTGGATAAACTAGTGGCATCCTCTTTCCAATAGAATTCCTCATGTTTGAATGTAATTGCAAAATACCTGTTCAATTTTTCAGCAATCTGAGGATGGTTATCAACAGTAAACCCATTAGCATTAGTAGAGGCATTTGATGCAAGAAAGCAAGCTTATGCAGCATCAGCCAAAAAAAAAAAAAAAAAAAAAACCCACTTCCACTTCACCCCTCTGTTCGTTCCAAATACCTGTCCAGCTGAGCCTTAAACTTATTTAGGCTATCAACCTCCACCACAAGGGATGGGAGTCTGTTCCACCAACCAACCACCCGCTGGCTAAAGGCAAATTTCCTCACGTCTATCCTACATCTGTCTTTCCTCAATTTGAATTTATGCCCTCTCAGGTGATTTTTCTGAGCTAGAGGAAGAATCCCATCAGCATTGAGCATGCTTAAACCATTCAAGGCTTTATACACCTCTATCAGATCACCTCGCTGGTGCCTAGTCTCCAGACACTGTAACTTGCAAAACTTAAGCCTTTCTTCGTAAGAGCACCCCTTTGTTCCATTCACTAATCTTGTTGCCCTTCTCTGTACTCGTTCCAGCAGCTCTACATCCTTCTTGAAATGAGGCCTCCAAACCTGTATACAGTACTCTAGGTGTGGCCTGACCATTGCCTTATACAATGGAATAATCACCTCCTTATCCCTGCTGGAAAAATTCCTGTATATCATTGACAGTACTCCATGAGCTACTCTTGCAGCCCGTCTGCACTGCTCAGAGAACTTCATATCTGCCTGCACAACCACCCCCAAGTCCCTTTCATTCTCTACCACTGTCAGTGTAGTACCACAGAGTTGATACATTGTTCTGGGGTTGCTGTTTCCCATGTGTAGTACTTTACATTTGTCAATGTTAAACTTCATTTGTCACCTCTCAGCCCATCTGCTCAACCTTTCCAGATCCTGTTGCAGCAGCATAGTGTCAGTAGTGTCCTTGACAACACTGCCAACCTTTGTATCATCTGCAAACTTGGACATTAAGCTTGATATACCATCATCAATATCATTTATAAATACAGAAAACAATAATGGACCCAACACTGAGCCCTGAGGGACTCCACTAATAACATTAGTCCACGATGAGCAGTATCCATTGATTACCACATTGTTTTCTCTCCCTCAACCACCCCTTTATCGATAGCAGCAATTTGCCTCCAATGCCACACTGCTCCAATTTGTGCAGCAGTCTTCCATGTGCAACAGTATCAAAAGCCTTTCTAAGATCCAAGTATATAATATCAAAGTTATTCCCTGCATCCAGTTCCTTTGTGACTGCATCATAATATCCAGTCAAGTTGGTCAGGCAAGACTTCCCCTTAACAAAACCATGCTGTGTCTGAGCTATAACTGAAGTCTTGTCTAAATGATCCTGCAGTGCTTCTTTAACCAGTGCCTCCATTAATTTTCCTGGAACAGAAGTTAAGCTCACAGGTCTATAATTACTTGTGTCAGCCTTTGATCCTCCTTTGTGAATTGGGGTCACATTTGCACATCTCCAGTCTATGGGTACCTCCCCTGAGTCCAAGGAAGCTCTCATAATTATGGCTAAGGGTTTGCTTACTTCCTTTGCTGCCTCCTTTAATATAACTGGATAGATCCCATCCACCCCGGGTGCCTTTCTTGTGTTTATCTTCAACAGTTTCTCCTCCACTTTACTCCCAGTTATTTCAAGATTCTGTAGCTTACTGCTAGAGTTGAATACACCTCTGGCATTCCCCTTGCTGAATAACTCCTCATGTGTGAATGTCAATGCAAAATATTCATTTAGTTTGTTAGCTACCTGAGCAGAATCATCAACAGTTGACCCATCAATATCAAGTGGACCAATCTGATTCATCCCCTTCCTTCTAGAGTTAACATAAGTAAAGAACTCTTTGCTGTTTTTCTTTGCATCCCTTGCCACGGATTTCTCGTAATCTGCCTTTGCCTGCCTAACCTCCTTTGTAACTTGGTTGCATATCAACTTGTATCTATCATAGGCTTCTGTGTCATGTGTTAATTTGTAAGTATCCCATGCATTTTTCTTCTCTGCCATATGCCTCATTAGTTCATCTGACATCCATTTTGGCCTAAACCTTGAACAATATTTCTTAATTGGTATGTAAAGCCTAGTAGCTTCCAAGATAAGTTCTTTGAATGCTTCCCATTTTGAATTTGCTGTTGGTAACATCATCAGTTGGTCCCACTGTATAGAATTTAAATACTGTCTCAGTCCATCGTAGTCGCCTTTACGGAAGCAATAACCCTTCCCTTTACCCCTAATGGTAGTTACCTCTTTGAGTAAATCCCACTTCAGCACACTGTGATCACTGCCACCTAGTGGTTCGTTTATCTGCAGATTCTTAATGCATGAAGAATCACTGCTGATAATCAAATCAAGAGTACTCCCTCTAGTTGCCTCCCGAACATGCTGATGTAGAAAACAATCATCCAATAAATCCACAAAAGCCCTGCTAGTGTGTGAGTAACCAGCCCCCAAATTCCAGTCAATATCTGGGAAATTAAAATCTCCCATTATAAGACTCTCTGATTTACTGTCCCACTCTATTTCCCTGTACAGTTCCTTATTATACTCATCAGAGTCATTAGGCCTATAGCACACTCCTACTCTCAATTTTGATCTCCCAATGCTTATGTCACACCAAACTGACTCGACACTGCACTGTCCGGCGATGTCGACTGGCTTCACTTCCTTGGTTTTTATGTGTTTCTTAACTAATAGCATAACCCCTCCCCCTTCCTATCCTGTCTATCCTTTCTGTAGACATTGTACTCCCCAAATTGCAGTTCTGCATTCCTTATATCTGTGTGACACCACATCTCTGATATCCCAACAATATCTGCCTTTGATGTTTTGAGCAATACCTCAAATTCATCAAATTTATTTACTAAACTCCTAGCATTGGTGTACACGCAAGTATACCTGCACCTGTTTCTATTCTTAGCTACCCTAGCTACCATTGACATCCAGTAGCCCATGTGATTCAACCCTTTCCTTCTGCTGTAAATATAAGCATAGAACTCTTTTCCTTCTTTGCCAGAATCTCTCATAATCTGCCTTAGCTGGCCAAACCTTCTTTATTACTTGTTTACAGACTAATTTATATTACTATAGGCTTGTGTATTACCTGATAGTTTATAGGCATCCTATGCATTTTTATTATCTGCTACGTCTCATCAGTTCATCTTATGTCAATTTTGAATTTTAGCCTTGAACAGTATTTCTTAATTCATATGAAAAATATAGTAGTTTCTACAATTACTTCCCTGTGTGCTTCCCATTTAGAATTTGCTGTTGGTAACATTATCAAATAGTCCCACTGTCTAGAATTTAGAAACTGTCTGAGACCACTGTAGTCACTCTTACAAAAATAAAAGCTCTTTCCTTTACCCTTGACAGTAGCTATGTCTTTTATTAAGATGATCACTGCTACTGGTGGGTCAGATTCTTAATGCATGAAGAATTGCTGCTGGTAATCAGATCAAGAGTATTACTTCCTGTTTTTTCCTTTCTAACATGCTGCTGTAGAAAAGTTATCTACAAAAGTCTACAAAAAGTGTTTATAGTGTGTGACCAACCCACAAATTCCTTTCAATATCTAGAAATTAAAATCCTCATTACAAGACATTATTATTTACTGGCCTGGTCTATTTCTTTATATAGTTTTTTGGTATACTCATGACAGTAATTAGGCGTATAGCACACTCCTCATTTTTGTTTCTCCACTGCTTATATGTCTCATCAGACTAACTCAACGTTGCACTAGTCATCCATGTTGACTGGATGCACTACCTTTGATTTAATATGCTTCTTAACTGAGAACATAGTCCCCTGCCCCTCCTGTTATTGTACTCCCCATATTCATATTCAGCATTGCTTATTAGCATTAGCAGATGCATATGATGTAAGAAAGCAAACTTATGCAGCATCAGACAAAAAAAAAAAAAAAAAAAAAAAACCCACTTTCCATTTCACTCATCTATTCGCCCCTAAACTTTGTCCAGTTCTTCCTTGTATTTATTTAAGCTATCAACTTCCCCAACAACAGGTGTAACTTTGTGCATACTAGGCAAATATCCACACATCTATTCTACAACTGTCTTTCCCCACTTTGAGTTTATTCCCCTCCCCCGCCAGGTTCATAATCTGAGCAAGAGGAAGAATCCTATCAGCCTTGAGTCTTCTCAAACCATTCAAGGCCTTGTACACCTCAATCAGATCACCTCGCAATTACCTAGTTTCTAGACACTGCAATTTGCAGAACTTAAGCCTTTCTTGGTAAGCGCACCCTTTTGTTTCCCTCACCAATCTTGTTGCCCTTCTCTGTACTTGTTATAGCAATTCTACATCCTTCCTAAATTGAGGCCTCCAGACCTGTACGCAGTACTCAAGTTGTAACCTGACCATTGCCTTATACAAAGGCATAATTACCTCCGTAACCCTGCTAGCAAAATTCCTGTATATCATTGACAAGACCCCATGACCTGCTCTGGCAGCCTGTCTGCACTGTTCAGACAACTTGATATCCCCTTCCTGTATTCATTGTACTCCCAATATTTAGATTCAACACTGCTTATGTCTGAGTGACACCATGTCTTTGCTCTCCATATAATGTCTGCATTTGATAACATAATCCCTACTTCAAATTCATCAAATTTATTTACAGTGCTCCTATCATTACTGTACATGCAAGTGTAAATGCACGTTCTTACTCTTAGTTACCCTAACACAGCCCATGTATTTCCATGATGATTTGCAATAGGCGGTTATGGGTCATCATGGAACAAGTAAATACATGGGCTTGAAATCCCCAACACTTTTCTTTCCAGGGTGGTGCATGTTCCAATAGTAGCAGTGCAAGAATCACACTTACTTCTGCTTGCAGCTCTAGTTAATCTGTTAGTCTGTTATCCCACAAACTAGTAGTTTTACAACTCACCTCACTGCTTCAGTCGCATTAGCAAATATTCTTGCACCCCTTCTATTTAAGTGTTTTCTCATCCCTGTAAAAACAGCCTCTCCTTTTAAAAAAGTAGCAACTTTACTGAGAAGAATTCCACTCCACAAGACTTGCACTTCTCCTGAACCTTTCTATATATTAGCATTAGTAAAGGCATTTGATGCAAGAAAGTAAGCTTATGCAGCATCAGCCAAAAAAAAAAAAAAAAAAAAAAAAATAATAATAATAAATCTTCACCCCTCTGTTCGTTCGAAATACCTGTCCAGCTGAGCCATAAACTTATTTAGGCTATCAACTTCCATGAGAAGGGATGGAAGTCTGTTCCACCAACCAACCACCCGCTGGCTAAAGGCAAATTTCTGCATGTCTATCCTACATTTGAATTTATGCCCTCTCAGGTGAATATTCTGAGCAAGAGGAAGAATCCCATCAGCATTGAGCATGCTCAAACCATTCAAGGCTTTATACACCTCTATCAGATCACCTCGCTGGTGCCTAGTCTCCAGACACTGTAATTTGCAGAACTTTAGCCTTTCTTCGTAAGAGCAACCCTTGTTCCATTCACTAATCTTGTTGTCCTTCTCTGTACTCGTTCCAGCAGCTCTACATCCTTCTTGAAATGAAGCCTCCAGGCCTGTATACAGTACTCTAGGTGTGGCCTGACCATTGCCTTATACAAGGGAATAATCACCTCTTTATCCCTGCTAGAAAAATTCCTATATATCATTGACAATACACCATGAACTACTCTTGCAGCCTGTCTGGACGCCTCCATAGCCAGGTGGGAAGGAGCAGCAGTGCCTAGCACACGCTTCTTGATTAGACCGGGGTTCGAGCCCGTCACCACCAAATACGGAGGATGCCGAAAGGTTAAGGAATGACCACCGCATATCCTGGAGCAATATGGCCTTAGTTGCTAATGCTCCTAAAAACCAAAAACAACAAACAACAACAGCAGCCTGTCTACACTGCTCAGAGAACTTCATATCTGCCTACACAACCACCCCCAGGTCCCTTTCATTCTCTACCACTGTCAGTGTAGTACCACAGAGTTGATTCGTTGCTCTGGGGTTGTCCCTCTATATATATATATAGGGACATGATTTTATTTAATTTTTGTTTTTGTGTTTGTGGGTGATTTTTATTTGGATTGGAGGTATTTTAGGCATTAAGTCCTGACAGTCTGTGTAGCAGTCAGTGTTGCTAGCAGTTGATACAATATCTAAAAAAAGTGGATATTTTCTTTAGATATTACCTCAGTAAGGTAATTTTCCTTGGTGATTTCAATGTTCACAACTCCAGCTGGCTTCCGTTTTCTAGTCACACAGACCCAGCTGGTCGAGATGCTGAGGTTTTTGCAATTGCTAATGACCTTGCACAGATTGTCCATTTACCTACCAGAATACCAGACAATTCTAACCATACTACCAATACACTTGATCCTTTTCTCACAAACAACCCTTCGAAGTGAGTGGTCCTTTAGGCACCTCAGATCACAACTTGGTAATTCTCTTCTCCAATGGAGCCTTTATCTCATGGCTATTCCCAACCTCATGTTGTTTGGCATTATAAGAATGCAAAATGGGATGACCTGCGAAATTTCTTTTCTTTTTTCCTTGGTCGAATTACTGTTTCAGAATTTCTGATGTCAACATTTGCTCCGATCGTGTCAGTGAAATTATTCATTCAGGAATGGAATCCTTTTTTCTAGACTCCACTTTAAAATCTCATCCTTTATCTAAACCTTAGTTTTCCAATTAATGTGGTAAGGCTGTTCAAGAGAAGAATGTTGCATATCTTAATTGGCTTGCTTCCAATTCCTCAGTTTCATTTTCTCCCTATACCAATACTATACAATAGTATTGTTTACTATACAATTGTAAAGCAAATTATTAATCAGACCAAACTAGATTTTGAACAGTCTAAGAGTGTAAAACTTGCTTCTTGCCCTAATGGTAGCCGAGCATTCTGGTCTCTCGCTAAAGCTATTGGCTGCAACTTTTTCTCATCTCTGCTCCCACTTCGGTCAAAACCAGATGGTTCTATTGTCACTTCAGCCAAGGATAAAGCTGACCTGCTAGTATCCCATTTTTATTCCAACTCATATATTAATGATCTTAATAAAACACCTCCCACCATTCCAAACATGCTCTATTCAATGCCTCCTGTGGTCTTCTGTCAAAAGGATGTCCAAAGGATTTTGATAAATCTTTATTCTAAGAAAGCTCCAGGTCCTGATGGTATTTCTCCACTTGTTCTCAAAACCTGTGCCCCTGAACTTACTCCTGTTCTTTGCCACCTTTTTTCACTTTCTTATTCCAAAGGTGTTTTTCCTTCTGCTTGTAAATTTGCTCATATCCAGCCAGTTCCTAAAAAGGGTGGTAAATCACTCCCATCCAATTATCGTCCCATTGCAATTACTTCTACTCTTTCTAAAGTAATGGAAAAATCAATTAACTGCCAACTTTTAAACTACCTAGAAACCTTCCGTCTGATCAACGATCGCCAGTATGGATTCCGCCAGTGTTGATCCACTGGTGATATTCGGTCTTATGTTACCCATTTATGGACAAATTCAATGGAAAAGTTTGGTGAAACACAAGCAGTTGCTCTTGACATCTCAAAGGCATCTGATCGTGTTTGGCATAAAAGTCTTCTAAACAAACTTCCATCTTATGGTTTGTCAACTGTTTTTTATAATTGGTTATCCAGTTTTCTCTCTACCATTCGGTTGATCGTAGATGGCTCTCTGTCTTCTCCAATAATGCTAGTGTTCCCCCAAGGTTCAGTTCTTTCTCCCACTCTTTTCCTCTTGTATATTAATGACCTTCTTCCATTGGCTGGAAATCCTATTTGAGAAACCTTGCACTGCTCAATCAGCATCAGCTTCTCGAATATTCACTACCAATTCCTTAAATGCCGATCTCTAGGTAATTCTCCAGTGGGGCAAAGACAACTTAGTTGATTTCAATCCTTCTAAAACTCAGTCATTAGAGCAGAAGAATCCAAAAAGAATTTCTTCTGCTCCTATGCTTATCTTTGGTGACACTCTGATTTCTGGGCAAAATGATATATCTCTTTTGGGGATTACTCTTTTGGGTTTTCTCGTTCCCTCTCGGCATTACTTTTCATCCAAACAGCTGTTCACTCTGTACAAATCGCAAATTCGCCCTATCATGGAATATTTTCCCACATCGGGGGCGGTGCCCCTAAAACCTCTCTTAGGCTTCTAGATTCCATTCAGAAGATGTCAGTTAGGTTAATTAATGACACATCGCTAACAGAGTCTCTCCACTCTGTCTCATAGACATTCTGTTTCTGCTGCATGCCTTTTTTACAGATACTTCCATGGGCACTGTTCTTCTGAATTGGCTTCTATAATTCCCGCTCTCTCTTTCAAAACAGTCCGAACACGTGCCGCCACGAGTCAACATCCATTTACTGTCCAGCTTCAAACCCACAGAACTAACTTTTCATCTTCCTCATTTATTCATTCAACTGCCGTTTTCTGGAACAACCTTTCTTCGTTTGTATTTCCTGAAAATTACAGTATACAGAAGTTTAAGTCTAATGTCAACAAATATCTTCTTTCATCTTTTCAGCCTCCAACCCATGCATGGTGCCAAGTTCTATAGGTTGTAATACCTCTTGTGTTTCGAGTTTTTTTTATAAAAAAAATCTAAAAATGATACAATATCTACTTTTCAATATCTACAATCTCAACATCTTTTTCAAGAACTAGTCACTGAAATTGTACGCAAAAAATAACATTGTTGAGGCTTGTCTCTGTTTCTGATATAAAATATATGCCGAACAGGTATTAGTTAGAATTTTTATGGTGATTTTGAATTATCATTAAAAAAAATTTAATAAAACTAAAAGAAAGTAATATAAAAATGGCATGGGGGGTAGAATTAATGCATTAGCATATATTTTATAATTGATTCTACAAAAGACATGAAGTAAAAAAGTAACTCACCATAGATGAAAAACGTGCAAAGATGGATCTTGGTTAAAATGGAGCCGGCCATTCGAAAGACAAAAGTAAAAGATGTAAGCAAGGTTATTAAAGGAATGTAAACAAAGTGCAACCGGAATACTGGAGAACACCCCCCCCCCCCACCGCTTAACACTGATAACTTGTTCCCGAAAAACAATACCAAGGGAATCAGCACCAAGCTAGCACTGTATTCCCATAAGATAAAATATATACAGTCGAACTTCCCTATAACGAATTTGATAAATACAGCGAAAAAATTCGTTATAGAGAAATTTTGTTATAGGATGCGCCAACAACTAACAAAAAAAAAAAAAAAAAAAAAGTTAATATTATTTCTGAGTTTGTCTGGCTTGTGTCATTGTTTGCGAACTATCAAGTATAGAGTATCTTCACTTCACGTATAAGGTTCTATAATTTTTAACTCATAAAATTTGAAGGAATTTCTTCTTAGTGTGATATAAATATGTTTTGTGCCTTCTAAATATATGCTTTAATTTTCTAAATTTTTAAAGGAGGACAACTTGTCTAAAGTATTTGGTGTTAGCCAATATGTTGATGAAGTCTGGAATAAATCCCTTTGACTCTCAAGAAGCTAAGCCATATAAAAATGATCCTGAAATTTTAGCTATGACAAATCTAGTGAGGTAATATTTATTTGCTGATTTTATTAATTTCATTAAACCAGTATTTATTAATTTAATTAAACCAAATTTATGACTGCTTAAACTGCCTTGTCTGATTTTTAGTAAATGCATAGGAAAGGACTTATTTCTTGGTTAATCATGGAACTCTGCAGTTTTTCTAATATGATAAATACTTTTAAAGTTTTGTTCATTTTCAGCACCATGACTTAGAAATTTCATGATTAGTAATAGAGTCCATCAAATAAATAAGTAACAAATTTGCTGGTGAGAATCAGTGATCTAAGTCAGTTTAATTGTTTTAAGATATATTTATTGTTTCTTGAAACCTGTTTCAGAAAGAAAAATCATGTGATGAAATATTTTTGTAACTACCATTATTATAACAGAATAATGAAAACTTAGCATTAGCATTAGTAGAGGCATATGATGCAAGAAAGCAAGCTTATTCAGCATCAGCCAAAAAAAAAACACACACACCACTCCCATTTCACCCCTCCGTTCGTTCGAAATACCTGTCCAGTTGAGCTTTAAATTTGTTTAGGCTATCAACTTCCACAACAAGGGATGGAAGTCGGTTCCACCAACCAACCACCCGCTGGCCAAAGTCAAATTTCCGCACATCTATCCGACATCCGTCCTTCCTCAATTTGAATTTATGCCCTCTGAGGTGATTATTCTGAGCAAGATGAAGAATCCCATTGGCATTGAGCATGCTCAAACCATTCAAACCCTTATACACCTCTATCAGATCACCTCGCCGGTGCCTAGTCTCCAGACTCTGTAATTTGCAAAACTTAAGCCTTTCTTCGTAAGAGCAACCCTTTGTTCCATTCACTAATCTTGTTGCCCTTCTCTGTACCCGTTCCAGCAGCTCTACATCCTTCTTGAAATTAGGCCTCCAGACCTGTATACAGTACTCAAGATGTGGCCTAACCATTGCCTTATACAACGGAATAATCACCTCCTTATCCCTGCTAGAAAAATTCCTGTATATCATTGACAAGGCACCATGAGCTACTCTTGCAGCTCGTCTGCACTGCTCAGAGAACTTCATATCTGCCTGCACAATTACCCCCAGGTCCTTTTCATTCTCCGCCACTGTCAGTGTAGTACCGCAGAGTTGATACGTTGCTCTGGGGTTACTGTTTCCCATATGTAGTACTTTACATTTGTCAATGTTAAACTTCATTTGCCACCTCTCAGCCCATCTGTTCAACCTTTCCAGATCCTGTTGCAGAACCACATAGCGTCAGTAGTGTCCTTAACAACCCTGCCAACCTTTGTATCATCTGCAAACTTGGACATTAAACTTGATATCCCATCATCAATATCATTCATAAACACCGAAAACAACAACGGACTCAACACTGAACCCTGAGGAACTCCACTAATAACATTAGTCCACGTTCAGCAGTGTCCATTGATTACCACTCTATCTTCTGCCACTCAACCATCCTCTTATCCATAGCAGCAATTTGCCTCCAATGCCACACTGCTCCAATTTGTGCAGCAGTCTTCCATGTGCAACAGTATCAAAAGCCTTTCTAAGATCCAAATGTATAATATCAAAGTTATTACCTGCATCCAGTTCTTTTGTGACTACATCATAGTATCCAATGAAATTGGTCAGGCAAGACCTGCCCTTAACAAAACCATGCTGCGTCTGAGCTATAACTGAATTCTTGTCTAGATGATCCTGCAGTGCTTCTTTAACCAGTGCCTCCATTAATTTACCTGGAACAGAAGTTAAACTAACAGGTCTATAATTACTTGTGTCAGCCTTTGATCCTCCTTTGTGAATTGGGGTTACATTTGCACATCTCCAGTCTATGGGTACCTCCCCTGAGTCCAAAGAAGCTCTCATAATTATGGCTAGGGGTTTGCTTACTTCCTTTGCTGCCTCCTTTAATATAACTGGATAGATCCCATCCACCACAGGTGCCTTTTTTATGTTTATCCTCAACAATCTCTCCTCCACTTTCCTCTCAGTTATTACAAAATCATCTACCTCACTGCCAATGTTTACTTTACCTACATCATTCTCCTTCCTGAATAACTCCTCATGCGTGAATGTAGATGCAAAATACTCGTTTAGATTGTTTGCCACCTGAGCAGGATCCTCAACTGTTGAACCATCAATATCCAGTGGACCAATCTGATTCATCCCTTTCCTTCTTGAGTTTAAATATGTAAAGAACTCTTTTCTGTTTTTCTTTGCATCCTTTGCCAAGGATTTTTCGTAGTCTCCCTTTGCCTGCCTAATCTCCTTTGTGACTTGGTTACAGACCAACTTATATCTATCATAGGCTTCCATGTCACCCATTAATTTATATGTATCCCATGCATTTTTCTTCTCTGCCATGTCTCATTAGTTCATCTGACATCCATTTAGGCCTAAACCTTGAACAATATTTCTTAGTTGGTATGTAAAGCCTAGTAGCTTCCAAGGTAAGTTCTTTGAATGCTTCCCATTTTGAATTTGCTGTTGGTAACATCATCAGTTGGTCCCACTGTATAGAATTTAAATACTGTCTCAGGCCATCATAGTCGCCTTTACGAAAACAAAAACCCTTCCCTTTACCTCTGATGGTAGTTACCTCCTTGAGTAAATCCCACTTCAACACACTGTGATCACTGCCACCTAGTGGTTCATTTATCTGCAGATTCTTAATGCATGAAGAATCACTACTGATAATCAGATCAAGAGTATTGCTCCATCTTGTTGCCTCCCGAACATGCTGATGTAGAAAACAATCATCCAATAAATCCACAAAAGCCTTGCTAGTGTGCGAGTGACCAACCCACAAATTCCAGTCAATATCTGGGAAATTAAAATCCCCCATTATAAGACTCTCTGATTTACTGGCCCACTCTATTTCCCTGTACAATATCTTATTATACTCATCAGAGTCATTAGGCCTATAGCACACTCCTACTCTCAATTTTGATTTCCATATGCTTATGTCACACCAAACTGACTCGACACTGCCCTGTCCATCGATGTCGACTGGCTTCACTTCCTTGGACTTTGTGTTTCTTAATTAATAGCATAACCCCTCCTCCCCTCCTGTCCTGTCTATCCTTTCTATACACATTGTATTCCCCAAATTCCAGTTCCTCATTACTTATATCTGTGTGACACCACGTCTCTGATATCCCAACAATATCTGCCTTTGATGTTTTGAGCAATACCTCAAATTCATCAAATTTATTTACCAAACTCCTAGCATTGGTGTACACGCATGTATGCATGCACCTGTTTCTATTCTTAGCTACCCTAACACAACCCATGTGTTTACTTGTACCGCAATGACTCCCAGCAGTCTCTGAAATATCCTGCATCTTGTTTTTCAGGCTTCTGCTCATTTCAATAGAAGCAGTGCAAGAATCACTTCCATCTCTGCCAGTGGCTACTGTTAATCTATTAGTCCTTGTATCCCCCCCCAACTAGCAGTTTTCCGACCCACCTAACACTGCCTCGACAGCATCAGCAAAAATTCTTGCACCCTTTCTATTTAAGTGTATCCCATCCCTGTAGAAGCAATCTCTCCTGTTAACAAGTACAGTCCAGGCTGAAAAAAATTCTACCCCTTGAGCCTTGCACAATCCCTCCAGGGCCGAATTGATCGACAAGGCTCTCATCATATACTCCCTCCTATCGTGTCTGGGCAGAATTGCAGACACTTTCAAATTCAACCCTAATTCACGGCTTTTTTTTCAACAGTGACCTGTACTTGCTAAGTAATTCCGCCGGTCTCCTACTCTTAATATCATTAGTGCCAACGTGTACAACTATATCACCTTTTTTGCCCTTAAAAGATGATATCCGCTCTACAACGTCATCAACTTTTACCCCTGGCAGACATACCCTGGTCCTATTCCACCTATCCTTTTTACAAAGCATGTTCCCCGTTTCCCTGACAATAGAGTCACCAACAACTACTAGTTCCTGTGGGACCAGCGCATTCTGCCTTGGGGGCTGCCTCTGTGTTGCCTGATGACCAAGTGCAAGCTCTGGCGTTGATGTGGACAGCTGAGAGCTTGTAATGGGCCCCTCAATTTATTTCCTTCGAGGGCATCCACCCTGTCCTTCAAGCTCTCATAAAGGCCCATAACAACGCTGAGTTGTCCCCTGATTTCCTTGCACTCCTTACATCATGCACACACAAAGACATCCCCCTTGGCAGTATCATGTCCCGTACCCGACTGCTCCGCAAACATTAAGCAAACAGTGTATTTTAAAAGACTGTGATTCAGAGGGCAACTGCCCCCCTCAGTTCTCCCCTGAACCACGGCACTTCCATTAGCTTGAGCCTTTTGCTTTGCTGCTCTGGTCAGAGTCATGATTCCTATTTTATTCAATAAAATTTCAAAACAAAAATTAAATCCTTAAGTTATATCCCAAAACAGTTATAACGCTATATTTATTTTTCGGTATCTAGTGTTTTCTACGAGTTCCCTTATACAACTTCCGTATCACGTGTACCACTATAGTTATGTATTAATTATTTGTTACGATCAAGTCGTTATATATATATATATATAGAGTTAAAAATACAATTTAATTGACAATAAAGTTTATCAAGATTAATAGATTTACTGATTAATTGACAATATTATATTATGCACTATACTACACTAAGCTTATGCTATCGTGTAAAAATGGCGGGAATTCTCGACCGGTACTTCTACGGACTCGTAAGTATTGATTAGCTTCCAAATCTCGCTATCGCAATTTAGAATAAACTAAGGATCCTGACTAGGTCTATAATCTACTTATAGAAGATAATTTGATATAACAATTGGTTAATAAATCGACTAAATTTGGTTAAAAAAAAGACCTCTCGTTCAAGTTGCAACACGTGGATTTGATACCGTTAAGGATACTAAGTAATACCTACAAAATTTTTGTCTAAGTTAAACTTTAAACTAAGTATCGTAACTAGGAATATAAAGCTACTCTAGAAAATAAGTTAATATGACAATTTAAGCTAATAAATCAGAAAATAAATCAGAAAAACTTCTCTGTTCCAAGAGCTTCAAGGAGCTTCGTCCGCACAACTTATTGAATATCACAAACATTGTGATTTTCTGAGTTCAGAAGTGATTTACACTATTTCCATATTTAAGGTTAATGGCAAGGTGAAGAAGATGACTCACTCCAATGTTTTTTTATTTACATTTAGAAAAAGAAACATGTTTATTTATAAAATGTGCAACTTGTATAATATTTGTAGGATTCTCTGCAACAGGGCATGATCTAGCAAAATGTCTTTGTGTGTGTGCTAGGTGCAGGGAGTGTCAAGAAATTAGGCACCAACTCAGCATTCTGATGGGCACTTAGAGTGCTTGAGAAGTCGGGTAGATGCCCTTGAATGTTTTAAAATGGGGGAGTCATCAGGCTCTCAGATGCCCAACTCACACAAGAGCTCACCCTTGTGCACCAGGCAACAAAGCAGCAATCTTCAGGGCAGAATGCACTTGTCCCACAGGAGCTAGTTATTGTTGGTGAGTCAGGGAGATGGGTATTGTGTAAAAAGGATAGATGGAATAGGACCAGGGTATGTCTGCCAGGGACAAAAGTTGATGATGGTGTAATTGATATCATCTTTTAAGGGGCACAAAGGGTGATATTGTTGTACATGATGACACTAACGGCGTTAAGAGTAGGAGAACTGCATATTGAGTTAGGATTAAATTTAAAAGTGCCTGCAATTCTGCCCAGACATGATAGGAGGGAGGATATGATGAGAGCTTTGTCAATCAATTGGGTCCTGGAGGGATTGTGCAAGGCTCATGGTAGAATTTTTCTCAGCATGGTCTATGCTTGTTAACAGGAGAGATTGCTTCTGAATGGATGGGATACATTTAATAGAATGGGTGCAAGAGTGTTTGCTGATGCTATTGAGGCAGCGTTAGGTGGGTCGGAAAACTGCCAGCTTGGGGGTATTCATAGCCTAAGAGGTTGATACTAGCTGCAGGTAGAGATGAAAGTGATTCTTGCACTGTTATTAAAATGAGCAGTGGCCTGGAGGATGGGATGCTGGGGGGTTAAGGACTGGTGGAAGTCATCATGAAACAAATAAATACATGGGCTCTGTTAGGGTAACTAAGAATAAGAATAGGTGCATGTATACTTGCATGTACACCAATGCTAGAAGTATAGTAAATAAATTTGATGAATTTGAAATGCTGGTCAAGACATCAAAGGCAGATATTATTGGGATATTATAGACATGGTGTCACACAGATATAAGCAGTGCAAAATTGGAAGGAATTTGTGGAGTACAGTGTGTATAGACAGGATAGGAAGGGTGGAGGGGTTATGCTGTTAATTAAAAAAAAAAAAAAACACAGAATCTAAGGAAGTGCATTCAGTTAACATAAATGGACAGTGCAATGTTGAGTCAATTTAGTGTGACATAACCCCTGGGAAAGCAAAAATGACAGGAGTGTGTTATAGACTTAATGACTAATGAGTACAATGAACAATTGTACAGAGAAATAGAATGGGCCAGTAAATCAGATTGTGTTATAGTGGGGGTTTTTAACTTCCCAGATACCGACTAGAATTTGTGGGTTGGTCACTTGCGCACTAGCAAGCCTTTTTTTGAAATTATTGGATGATTGTTTTCTGCAGCATCATGTTCGAGAGGCAACCAGAAAGTGTAATACACTCTTCATCTGGTTACCAGCAGCGATTATTCATGCATTAAGAATTTGCAGATAAAGGAACTACTAGGTGGCAATGATCACAGTATACTGATGTGAGATTTACTTAAAGATATAACTAACATCAGGGGTAAAGGGAAAGGTTTCTGCTTCCATAAATGTGACTACAGTGGTCTCAGACAGATTTTAAACTCTATTCAGTGGGATCAACTGATGTTACCAACAGCAAATTCTAAGTGGGAAGCATTCAAGGAAGTAATCGTGGAGCTACCAGGCTTTTCATACTGATTAAGAAATACTGTTCAAGGTTTAGGCCTAAATGGATGTCAGATGAACTAATGAGACTCATGGCAGAGTTTCATTAAAATGACAAATTTGATTGGGTACTATGATATGGTTACAAAGGAACTGGATGCAAAAAATAATTTTGATATCACATACTTGGATTTCAGAAAAGCTTTTGACACTGTTTGTGCATTGAAGACTACCTTACAAATTGAAGAGTATGGTATTAAGAGTAAATTGCTACAATGGATAAAAGGGTGGTTCAGTGGGGGAAGACAGTGGTAATCAATGGAAGCTGCTCTTCTTGGACTAATGTTATTAGTGGAGTTATTAACATCGAACCCCAGGGTTCGATGTTAGGCCCACTGTTGTTTTAATTTTTTATCAATGATATTTATTGATGAAGGTATATTAGGTGTAATGTCAAAGTCTGCAGGTGTTACAAAGTTTGGCAGGGTTGTTAATGGCAGTGTGCTACTGCAATAAGATCTAGAAAATTTGGGCGATTGGCCAAGAAGTGGCAACTGAAGTTTAACATTGACAAATGCAAAGTACTGCATATGGGTAAAAATAACCCCAGAGAAACGTACTGTGTGGTACTACACTTAGGGTGGTAGAAAATGTAAAAGATCGGGAGTAATTGTGCAGTCAGATATGAAGTTTTCTGGGAAATGGTGACAGGCTGCCAGAGTAGGTCATGGGGTATTGTCAATAATATACAGGAATTTTGCTAGTAGAGAAAAGGAGGTGATTATCCCTTTGTATAAGACATTCGTCAGGCCACGCCCTGAGTTCTGTGTACAAGTCTGGAGGTCTCATTTTAGGAAGGACGTAGAGTTACTTGAGTGTGTATAAATCCACAGTTTATATCTACTTATGTAGTTGGCTATATACAGAAATGATGCAAATGCACTAACTTGTACATTAGTTAAACTACTTATGTAACCTGAGGCTTTAGCCATAAACTATACCGTAATCTAAATTACTCCACACCATAAGGCCTCTCATATTGTGGATTTATACTTCGCAACTGGGTTGTCATCATTGCAACACCAGTGTACCTGCCCACCCACTGATGAGGAGCCAATAAGCTCCTAAATGGTGCTGTATGGGTGATGGTATCCACTGAGAATAAGTAACAATAGTCTTCTCCTATGGTGAAGACTTACTTATTCAACCATTATGTGCCATTACTTATTCAACGTAGTGCAGTATCATAGCAATTCATTGTTAAGGTATTCACAATATGAGATATACTTAATGATGCCAATTTATAACTAATTATATAGTTGGCAATGTACAGAAATGATGCAAATGCACTAACTTGTACATTAGTTAAACTATTTACGTAACCTGAGGCTTTAGCCCTAAACTATACGGATAAAATGTTAAAGAAAATTTACATTAGCATGTCAATTTCTTTTAATTACCAAGTTATACCACCCCAATTCTCGTTGACTCAAATAAATGTAACCAAGAAAATTGTATTAAGAATGGACTTTTTCAAAGTAGATTAAAAAAAAAAAAAAGCATGTTTATTTCCCATTTCTGTTTCTCGAACTATTCCTTATATTTCACTGAATAAAAAAATATTGATTATCAGGGACAGAAATACAACTTAAGATCTGCTCTCCAGCTAGTTAAATCAACTTGTCCATATTTAAGATTTATGGTATTATCATTAGGTGACATGCTCCAACATGGTAACAGCAGCTAACGATACTGAACTTTGTTTTTATACTTGTGAATTAGTTAATATTTATTTGCAATATTTTCATTTTAGGTAATGTATACTTAGCAATTGAAAATGGAAAAGTTAACCCTTAATATAGGCAGTTGTTAATTTGTTCACAAAAGAAACTGTTGGTTTCTTTTGTGAACTTTGCACAGGAAAGTTGTACTTAACATCCTTTCCTTCTTGACCTTTATAGGGAGGGTATTCTTATTAATATTGGTAATGGCAAATGATGCAAGAAAGCATCATTTGCCATTACCATTATACAGTACCCCCCCCCCCCAAAAAAAAAAAAAAACTCACATATTACCTGTCCATTCCCTTTAATAATTTGTCTAATACTTACTTAACTTTTATTCAAATTATCCACTCTCCGTAACACCAGATGGAAGTTTTTTCCAATATTCATCTACCCTCTAGCTGAAAACAGAATTCTGCACCATGTGTATCCCACAATTATCCTTACTCAATTTCAATTTATGCCTTATGTGCATTGTCTGAGCAAGAGTACAGATGGCATCAACATTTAGCCTGCTCAACCATTCAAAACTTTAAAATCTTCATTCAGATCTCATTGAGTTTCTAGTGCCTAGTTTCCAGATAATGCAAGAATCTGAAAACTGATCTTATTGCTTTTCTCCCTACCCATTCTGACAGATTCATATCATTTTATAAAATGAGGCTTCCAAACTTGTATGCTGTACTCAAAATGTGGCCCAATCACTGCCTTAAAAAACAGAATAATTACTCCCATATCACTGCTGGAAAAATTCCTTTATATCATGGACAAAACTCCTGAGCTGTTATAGCAGCCTGCTATAACAAGGTCTTGTTTGTTCTTTACTGCCCTCAGTGTGGTACCAATGCAGTTGGTATGTTATTCCAAGATTACTGCTACTCATATGCAGTCCCCTCAATTTGGGCATCTGTACATGGTGAGGTGACCTCCCAATGACACTGCTGGCTCTACAGATTAGCATTGCTGGGATCCAAAGCCCACATCTGCCTGAACACTCTCCCTAATGGCATGCGACAAAACTAAGAACATGAGGAGGGGAAATGGAAACAGAATAATTGGACTGTTTCATGTTATCTAACAATATAAAGCAGTCGAATGAATCCTTAGTAGGTAAGCTGGACTGTGGATGCTTCTACTGATCTCTCTCTCTCTCTCTCTCTCTCTCTCTCTCTCTCTGTGTGTTCAGATTATTGGTTCTGCATCACTATTGCTAGAATCCAGCATGTTTGCTGTGAATTGTTGACTTGCTGGAAAGGGGTAGCCTTGATGGTTGAGGGGTCCAGCCTCACTTCAGTCCCTGCCAAGATGGTCCTGTATTGGTCTGTTCAGGATCATTTGGCTGAAAGTCTGCTTTGCAGGGTCAACTGTACTCCAATCCCCCCTGGTTCTGGAACAGGATCAAGACCTGTTGTATGGGTGTAGTATCTAAGTAATTCTGGCATCCCACTTGTGTACTCACTCCTTGCTAATTTATGAGTGGGCACCCCCTCGTTGGGCTCCATGGTTGAGTGGGAGAGCCTTAAAGATATTAAATTCTACTACTCTACTCCTGTGAGTAGTTTACATCTTTCATCTTCCTGTGGTGCCTCTACCAGGTCCCGACCTGAACAATAACTGAATCAAATAAAACCAGTAATAAGAAACATCAAACAGAAGCTACACCACCTCCGGTATCTTTTTTTTTTTTTTTTTTTCCCATTATCCACTCAACAGGAGGAAAGGAATTTGATAAAATGTCTCCCTTCTTTATACAGAAAGGGCTAAAAGGGTTGGTTGGTTTTCCAAAATTGGTAAAAGTGGCTTAGATCAGGAAACATCTTAGTAGAAACTTCCTTAATATGACATTCTGAACTTCCAAGCAACCCCCTTGGAGGTATACCAATCAGAATTTCACTACGCAGAACTCTTAAAACATCACATGGTGTAGTTATCAAGTGGAAATCTCCTTGAAACATTCAAAAGGAAATCTGCACTGAACTAAGAGACAGAAGAGTCACAGCTGTTAAGAGGATAATCCATGAGTAAGGAGGGGAATCTCATCCTTACATTTAACACTCCTAACTGCCTGCTTCCATCTTAAGTGCTCTATAAGGCTCTACTTCCAAACCTGTTGCAATGTTTCAGTTGCCAAAATATGGTCACTCAGATGGCATGTTGTGGATCACCTGCTTATGTCTGCTGTAGAGCAGAGGAATGTGTCACTAAGGAATGTTCTGCCCAGAAACCAGCATGCTTGAATTGTGGCAGTGAACACACTCCCTTGTGTCTTAAAACCCTTAACAACAACAACAACAACAACAGTGAACACACTACATATTCAAGGTGGAAAGATGAAAAACAAATCTAGAAAATGAAGACAGATCAAAATATCCCATTGCTTAAGCAGCTAAAAAAAGTGTTCTACATCAACACAAACTGATATTTTAATCTCACTATGCAAGTCTTTTACACCACATGCTCGCTACCTATTGATGCAAGCATATCAAGAAAAAGCAGTCACTGTTTCCATCTCGGTACCAACAAAGAAAGTAGCATCTAAAGAAAAACCTCCTCCCACTAAGACCCAGCATACAGGATGCAATTGAAGTGAATGAAGAGGAG
The DNA here is from genome assembly GCF_048544385.1 of Mastigoproctus giganteus. Lineage (NCBI taxonomy): Eukaryota > Metazoa > Arthropoda > Arachnida > Uropygi > Thelyphonidae > Mastigoproctus > Mastigoproctus giganteus. Next base: position 67,002,163 of record NC_143576.1, on the reverse strand, counting down.
GAAAGTGTTGATGATCCAATTTTAGATCTTTATCCTGAGGAAGAAATGGATATTGGGTTCCCTCTATTTCCTAAAAACAGAATGAAAACCAGCATCACTTCGGAAGCCAGCTAATGGTTCCACTCATCCCAACTAATAATGACCAAATTCTTATAATGGAATTGACAAAATATGGAGGATGTCAAAATGCTCCTACATAAACTTACTGCTAATCACAAGGACATGAATAGAGAGAACCTGGCCCATGGAGGAGTTGCAACCCTTGTGGGCAACCGATACCCCTTTCGCAAGTGTTAAGTTGAATACTAGCTTAGAAGCAGTAGCAGTTTGTTTAGTAGTGAGGTTTCTCCTAAAAATTTGTTCTATATATTTTCTTCCTAGGACAAACATTTCCCAGGTTGATCTCAACAATCTTATTTTGCAATTGCCCTCTCCATTCCTTCTAGAAGATTTTAATGGACCTCTGTGGGATAGTGCAGAAATTAATGAATGTGGTTGTATTGTTGAACATATGCTTGACATTAATGCCCTTACCTTATTAAATGTGGGAATCAACACCTGTTTCCACATACCTACCCATATGTTCTCTCCATCTGCTCCCTCAGTATACAATACATGGAAGGTGGAATGTAATTCCTAAGGAAGTTATCATCTATCTGTGATGTCTGTCTTATTGGATGTCCATCATCCACCTTCAATTGCACTTTGGAAGGTTGATCAGGCAGATTGGGACACATTCACAAAATTAACAGACCTTGATCCTGTTAAAATTCAGCAGGAGTTTATTGACGATGCAGTAGCTTATGTCATAAGGTGCATTATCTGTGAAGCAGTTGCAATCCCAAAAACATCCTCCCAATTTCCACACTTAGCATTAGTAGAGGCATATGATGCAAGAAAGCAAGCTTATGCAGTATCAGCCAAAAAAAAAAAAAAAAAAAAAACCCACTTCCATTTCACCCCTCTGTTTGTTCGAAATACCTGTCCAGCTGAGCCTTAAATTTATTTAAGCTATCAACTTCCACAACAAGGGATGGAAGTCTGTTCCACCAACCAACTAACCGTTAAATGCAAATTTCTGCATATCTATCCTACATCTGTCTTTCCTAAATTTGAATTTATGCCTTCTCAGTAAGGCATAAATTCAAATTTACTTACTTACTTCTTCTTACTCAGATTATTCTGAGTAAGAGGAAGAATCCCATCAGCATTGAGCATGCTCAAACCATTCAAGGCTTATACACCTCTATCAAATCACCTCGCTGGTGCCTAGTCTCCAGACACTGTAATTTGAAAAATGTAAGCCTTTCTTCGTAAGAGCACCCCTTTGTTCCATTCACTAATCTCGTTGCCATTCTCTGTACTCGTTCCAGCAGCTCTACATCCTTCTTGAAATGAGGTCTCCAGACCTGTATACAGTACTCAAGGTGTGGCGTGACCTTTGTCTTATACAAGGGAATAATCACCTCTTTATCCCTGCTAGAAAAATTCCTATATATTATTGACAAGACACCATGAGCTACTCTTGCAGCCCGTCTGCACTGTCAGAGAACTTTATATATGCCTGCACAATTACCCCCAGGTCCTTTTCATTCTCTATCACTGTCAGTGTAGTACCACAGAGTTGATACGTTGCTCTGGGGTTGCTGTTTCCCATATGTAGTACTTTACATTTGTCAATGTTAAACTTCATTTGCCACCTCTCAGCCCATCTGCTCAACCTTTCCAGATCCTCTTGCAGCAGCATAGCATCGGTAGTGTCCTTAACAACCCTCCCAACCTTTGTATCGTCTGCAAACTTGGACATTAAGATTGATATACCATCATCAGTATCATTTATAAATACAGAAAACAATAATGGACCCAACACTGAACCCTGAGGGACTCCACTAATAACATTAGTCCACGATGAGCAGTGTCCATTGATTACCACTCTGTCTTCTCCCCCTCAACCATCCCTTTATCCATAGCAGCAATTTGCCTCCAATGCCACACTGTTCCAATTTGTGCAGCAGTCTTCCATGTGCAACAGTATCAAAAGCCTTTCTAAGATCCAAATATATAATATCAAAGTTATTCCCTGTATCCAGTTCTTTTGTGACTGCATCATAGTATCCAATCAAATTGGTCAGGCAAGACTTTCCCTTAACAAAACCATGCTGTGTCCAAGCTATAACTGAATTCTTGTCTATATGATCCTGCAGTGCTTCTTTAACCAGTGCCTCCATTAATTTTCCTGGAACAGAAGTTAAACTCACAGGTCTATAATTTTTTTACTTGTGTCAGCCTTTGATCCTCCTTTGTGAATTGGGGACACATTTGCACGTCTCCAGTCTATGGGTACCTCCCCTGAGTCCAAAGAAGCTCTCATAATTATGGCTAAGGGTTTGCTTACTTCCTTTGCTGCTTCCTTTAATATAACCCATCCACCCCAGGTGCCTTTTTTATGTTTATCCTCAACAATTTCTCCTCCACTTTCCTCTCAGTTATTACAAAATCATCTAGCTCACTGCCAGAGTTTACTTCACCTCTGGCATTCCCCTTCCTGAATAACTCCTCATGTGTGAATGTAGATGTAAAATACTCATTTAGGTTGTTAGCCACCTGAGCAGGATCCTCAACTGTTGAACCATCAATATCCAGTGGAACAATCTGATTCATCCCTTTCCTTCTAGTGTTTACATAGGTAAAGAACTCTTTTCTGTTTTTCTTCGCATCCTTTACCAAGGATTTTTCATAATCTGCCTTTGCCTTCCTAATCTCCTTTGTGACTTGGTTACAGACCGGCTTATATCTATCATAGGCTTCCATGTCACCCATTAATTTATATGTATTCCATGCATTTTTCTTCTCTGCCATATGTCTCATTAGTTCATCTGACATCCATTTAGGCCTAAACCTTGAACAAAATTTCTTAGTTGGTGTGTAAAGCCTTGTAGCTTCCAAGATAAGTTCTTTGAATGCTTCCCATTTTGAATTTGCTGTTGGTAATGTCATCAGTTGGTCCCACTGTATAGAATTTAAATACTGTCTCAGACCATCGTAGTCGCCTTTGCGAAAGCAAAAACCCTTCCCTTTACCCCTGATGGTAGTTACCTCTTTGAGTAAATCCCACTTCAGCACACTGTGATCACTGCCACCTAGTGGTTCCTTTATGTGCAGATTCGTAATGCATGAAGAATCACTGTTGATAATCAGATCAAGTGTATTATTCCCTCTAGTTGCCTCCCGAACATGCTGATGTAGAAAATAATCGCCCAATAAATCTACAAAAGCCTTGCTAGTGCGTGAGTGACCAACCTACAAATTCCAGTCAATATCTGAGAAATTAAAATCCCCCATTATAAGACTCTCTGATTTACTGGCTCACTCTATTTCACTGTAGAGCTTCTTATTATACTCATCAGAGTCATTAGGCCTATAACACTCTTACTCTCAATTTTGATCTCCCAATGCTATTGTCACACCAAACTGACTCGACACTACACTGGCCAGCGATGTTGACTGGATTCACTTCCTTGGATTTTATGTGTTTCTTAACTAATAGCATAACCCCCCCTCTCCCCAAATTCCAGTTCTGCATTCCTTAATAAAAAGCAATAAGAAAGGCACAAAACTGGGCAGTGGAATATTTTGACATTACCCTGCAACTGAACACCTCCGCTTTCAAATGTGCATGTGCCATAGTGTGATTAATATGTAATCAGAACCAAAAAGCGTGCTGGGTAAAGTTAACATCCTCCATCAACCAGACAACCAGTGCCAAAATTGTGTGGGATAAAATCTGGAAAATGAAGGGCAAATACATCATTGCTGTCACTGATATTAGAGTATATTGAGTGTAAAATAGCAGACCATACTGGTATTGCCAATACTCTAAGAGAATTATTTGCCAACATATCTGCTGAAACATCATACTTCACAAAGTTCCTGGTTTTAAAGAAGCAAGTTGAGAAACAGAAACTCAACTTTTCTTCAAGCAGTGTTTTGGCTCTTATAACTTACCAATTACTAAACAGGAACTGGAAAGTTCGCTTGCTGCCACACAGAGCAGTGGTGCAGGACCAGATGATATACAATATCAGATGATAAAGTGGCTTCCTTCTCGTTTTCTAGAGCTGTTACTTCTCTAGCCAAATCTATCTGGAGAATCATTTTCTGGATTCTTGGCATAGGCAATTATTTCTCAAGGCTCTGTCCTTGGTGTTACACTTGTCAAAGTGATTACAGAACACCTTCCGCCATCTGTAAATAGTGCTCTCTATGTGGATGATTTAGTATTTTTTGTCACTCTTGCAATATGAAAGTCATCAAATGAGACTGTAACAAGCTATCGGCCACCTTATTTCCTGGTCATTGGCCAGTGGGTTCAAGTTATCTCAAAATACTATTTGTGTGCATTTTTGCCACAGACAGAATCTTGATCCTTAACTTTTGAACAAAATGAAATTCCAGTGGTAGCAGACACAAAATTTTTGGAACTAATTTTTGATCAAAAGCTGACCTCTTTTCGAAGATATTTGTCTACTCAGGACAAAATGCATAAAAGGTCAAAACATACTCTTGTGCTATCTCCTCCAGTTATTGGGGAGCAGATAGAAGCATTATTGTACCGTTATTGAGCACTTGTCTGATCCAAACTAGACTATTGTTCCCAATTTATTGCTCTGCTTAGTCACTCATGTGACATAAAAACCAAAATCAGTCAATCAATAAATATTGCCCTGCTAGAAATTCCATCTTTCCATGGCCTGGTCCAATACACCAAAAAGCCACATTTCGTACTTTGCCCATCCACAGTCTTTATGTGGAAGCCAATGAACCATCATTGATGCTTTAATATCAGCAATTGTTGTTACAGTATGCCATAAAAATAAAATCCCTGCCAATCATCCTATGTTGACGTGTTTTTATTCTGTGATGGGAAAATTTGTATAGCATGTGCAGAACTGCCTGTCATCCGTTTGGTATCAGGATCCATAACTATTTCAAGATATAAACTTTATGGAGTAATATATACACACATCAGCCAGCCCGATTCTGCATTTTCCATCCTGAGATCTTTCTCTTATGAACTGGCTGAAAGCTGTGACATCACCATAAATATATATCAGCAGCCATTTTTATTTAGCACATGGAGTTGATTATTTTGACTTTGTGCCAGTATACACAGGTGGCTCAAAGTCAGAAGTACCTACCTGTGGGACCTGCTTGTATTTTCCTCAACATAACTATCTGTAATTAGATTCCCTATTAATGTAGTACAAACTCTGCAGAGTTTCAAGCAATAAAACTGTCCTTGAAATCAAAATCCCACCAGCAACAAAGATGTATGTTATATACCAACTCCTTAAGCATATTACAGGCTTTATCATAGATGTACTCCTCATCTAGTGCCATATTGGCTAGTGCAAACACTACTGTTTCAGAATCCAATTTTGATATCCACTTTTGTTGGATCCTTAGCCGTGTTGTGATTACGGGCAACGAATTGGTTGATGTTGAGCCAAATCAGCAGCAATCACTTTTTAATCTTATATACAGACTTCAAGCACCCAATTCATGATAAATTCTATTTGCAATGGCAAGAATCTTGGTATCAGCATATTACTAATAAGCTATATCAATCCAAGCCTATTATTATGCATTGGCAGCCTAGTCAGCACAGCATTCACTATGAGGAAGTAGGCCTTGCTTGGCTTTGCACAAGACATTGCCACCCATTGCATTTCTATCTGCTGAGGGCTGATGATCATCTTATGTATAGAAATTATGTCACCATTTTAACAGTTTGGCATATTTTAATTGATTGTGCATGTTTTAGTAATGAATGCTCTCAATGTTTTAAACATCTGACTGAGTCTTACACTCAGTCAGATTTCATTGGATGATGAGTGTGTCAGACGTGTTCACCTTTTTACAGTTCATTTATATAATTTCGTATTGAATGCCTTTACAGATTTATGTTATATGACTTGCTTTATATAATATTATATTTATTAGTTTTTCCATTTTATATATATATTAATATTATAAAATAACCAATATTCTAAAATATAAAATTTATATAATAAAATATAATAATAAGTTACGTAATAATAATGTATTAGAAGATGAAATGCACAAGGCACAATTTCTTATGGGTTTAGGCAATTAACTATATAGTATCGGTGTAGATACACCATAGTTTACCCATAAATTTGAACTATGTATGTAGCATAAAGGCATTGTTTTAATTGTATCTCATATTGTGGGTGCCTCCACAACGAGATAGCTGGTATTGCACTACTTCAAATAAATAACCTGCTCTAGTAGAGAAGACTACTGTTATTTATTTTCAGTGGATACCACCATCTAGATGATCATTTCGAAGCTAGTAGGCTTCATCATCAGTGGGTGGGCAGGTACCCTGGTAATGCAACATGCCATCTTAGTTGCGAAGTTATTTCCACAGTATGAGAGATGCCAATAGCCCACTAGCTTTGGTGTGGTACTCATATAGCTGCGTGTGTGTGTGTGTGTGTGTGTGTGCGCGTGTGCGTGTGTGTGTGTGTGTGTGCGTGCGTGTGCGTGTGTGTAATTATATAAGAGTAATAATTATATATATAACTATTTCCATAAACATTAATAAATCAGACAAGATTGCCCCTCCTACCAGTTCCATGCTGTGGTACCCATATAACTGCATCGCTGTGTAAATATATATATATATAAATAATGTGTGGTTTGTAATATAAATAAAGCATCTGTGAAAATGGAAATGAAAAATATGCAAAGTGCCTGAACTAAAAAAGGTTTAAGGGATAGTAGAAACTGGAAGTGAATTAGTGGTGAAAAAGTGAAAGAATTTGAAGAACCTAGTACAAAAATGAACTGGGACTGAGGAAGCAAACAATATACAAAAATAATTTTGTACAAATAAATAATAAATAGCACTGTATTCAGAAATGGGAGAGCAATTTTAGCAAGAAGTCGAATCAAGGGAGGGCAAATAAGCAAAAACTGAATACAGTAAATTCCTGGCTATGTATCATATTTTCATTTACTGTATTCAGTTTTTGCATATTTGTCATCCCTTGATTCGACTCCTTGCTAAAATTGCCCTCCCATTTCTGAATACAGTGTTATTTATTTGTGCAAAATTATTTTTGTATATTGTTTGCTTCCTCAGTCCCAGTTCATTTTTGTACTAGGTTTTTCAAATTCTTTCACTTTTTCACCACTACTTCACTTCGTTTCTACTATCACTTAATCTTCTCTTAGTTCGGACACTTTGTGTATTTTTCATTTGCATTTTCACAGACACTTTATGTTACAAACCACACATTATTTATGTCTTTTTGCTTCCTTTACTGTTGTGTTGCACATTTTGGAGCATTAGACATATGATAACTTTTATTTTCCTTATATATATATATATATATATATATACCATTTGACTTGGTGCAGCCTTACCTGCTGATATGCCATAAAACCTGTAAACTAAACCAAACCCATATGCAATACCCTGCATTTGTCAAAATTAAACTTCAATTGCCATTTCTCAGCCCACTGGCCTAATTTTTCTAGATCTTGTTGCAGTAGCTTTCCTTGATTACTGTAATTAACTGTACTTTAGTTAATTACAGTAATCCCCCACAAACCACCCTGTCAACTTTTGTATCATATACAAACTTACACATTGAACCTAATATGCCTTCAATATCATTAATAAATATGGAAAACAGCAATGGGCACAGCACTGAACCTTGTTGGTCTCCACAAATAACATAGTCCAAGAAGAACAGTGCACATTGTAAACCACTGTGTCTTCTCCTGCTAAACTATCTCTGTATCCATAGGTAGCTTGCCCCCTAATGCCACTGCTCTAATTTGTATAGCAATCTTTTATAGCATCACAAAAAAAAAAAAAAAAAAAAAATTTTGCATACCCCCCCAATAGTTTGTCCAGTTCTTCCTCAAATTTAGTCCAGCTATCAACAGGTGGTTGATAGCTGGAACAAATTCTGCAACCATCCTTCCTCAATTTTGAATTGATGTTGCCACATGTGTGTAGTCTGACCAAGAAGAAGAATCCCATTGGGATTGACTTGCTCAATCCATCCAAAGCCTTAAGCACCTCAGTCAGATTGCCTCACTGATGCCTGATCTCCAGATGTGGAATTTGCAGAACTGAAGCCTCTCTTGGTAGGATCACCCTTTCTTCTCTCGTTGCCCCTCTCTGTATTCACTCCAACATCTTTCCTAAAATGAGACCTCCGGATCTGTATGTAGTACTCAAGATGTGACCTGACCATTGCCTTATACCAAACTGTGTTCTGTGGAACCCTAGTGTTCTGTGAGATGTGAACAAGTGTTCTGTGAAAAATGGTAATTAATAATTAAAATTAAAAAAAAAAATAATAATAATAAAAATATTATTATTAAAATAAATAAATGGGTTTTTGGTTAAAAAAGAACTTTAAAATGAGAAGCATGTACTTCTAGTATTGCAACTGTGGTTGATGAAAATGAACACGATATTGTAAATGAACACAAAGTGAGGATGAACAATCACAGCCTTTTGTTCCCCAAAAATCCAAAGTGAAAAAACAGGAACCAACTAATGAAAGACCAAAACAAAAGTATGATGACAGTTATTTGAATTTTGGCTTTACAAGTGTTGGAAATAAAGATGCAGTTGATGCACAGTGCGTCGTATGTAATAAAATATTAGCAAACAGTTCTTTGGCTCTCACTAAACTTGTGTTCTGTAAATATATTGTGAGATGAAAAGTGGTCCATGAGTAAAAAAGCTTGAGAAACGCTGCCTTATACAATTGCATAATTGCCTCCTTATCCCTGCGAGCAAAATTCCTATATATCGTTGACATGAGCTGTAAAATTTCATACGTGGCTGCATAATTATCCCAGGTCTTTTCCATTTTGCCCTAACCTAAGTTTAGTACCACACAGTTGATATGTTAATCTAGGGTTACTGCTACCCATATGCATTATTTTGCATTTGTCAATATTAAACTTCAGTTGCTGTTTCTCAACTAATTCTCCTAACTTTACTTTGTCATTATTACTCTCTCCAGAAGTAGAGCTGAAGCCAAAATGCATGTCAGTCTGATTGTGAGTAACAATGAGAGAGTAAAGTCTTCACTGAGTCTGCCTTTAGTGTCAGAAGAAGAGAAAAACCAGAGTAGAGAATGGGCAATTGACAAGTATGTGCAACCAACAGTTGCACATACATTACCATGATCAAACATACATACATACAGTAGGAATAACATTACCATGATCAAAAGCCCTTCCTTTTACCCTTGATGATAGTTACACCTTTAAGTAGATCCGACATCAGTACAGTAATACCCCGAAGTTACGTGATAGGTGGGTCCGACGAAAAACGCTAAAGTCGAATTCGTGTAAGTTAGGGTACAACTTTGCATATAAATACATATAAATTTTGTTTAATTGGCACGAAGGACCAACAAAAACACTAGTTTAGAAGAAAAATATTTAATAAAATTGCAGTTATTTATACATATTAATACAAAATATGTATTAAAAAATAAATGAGTTACGTAAAAAAGTTATTTCGATGTCAATGGCTTCATAAAATCTAACAAATTCGTCTGACGACACAGCGCAATTTCTTTTTTTCACGCAGAATTTCTTCGTATCAAGCTAATAATTTTTTTATTCCTTGCTTTGTAGCTATAAAGTGTTCTTCGTTGGAGTCTGTGTTCTAAAATTTAAGCCCTTTTCAATCGACCTGAGACCTTCTGTCAAACTTGCAATTGTCATGTGCTTTTCTGGTGGAACTGGGTCTGAAGTGTCGGATACTTCAGTGACGTTTTGCTCACGCATCCCTATGAGCTCATTCATTGTCAGCTCCTGACTATGTGAATCCAACAGCTCGTTGACATCATCACCATTGACTTCCAATTCTAATTGGCTGGCAAGATTAACAACTTCTATCACATTATTATTTATTATTATTATTATTATTATTATTATTATTAGCTATATGGTGCAAGGAAGCCTGAGACTTATACTGCACCAGCCAAAAAAAAATTCCCGAGTTACCCTGAGAGAGAAGAGTGTCAAAAGTAGAAGGGAATTACCAAGAAAGAGAAGAATGATGATATCCGGCTGAGGACCTTTGGTGTGCCAAGCCCATACTCACCAGATGTGAGCCCCTGGGGTAAACATGAGCGACATGATCAGTTTCTGGCGTTGTTTTCGTCTTGTTTTTGAAAAACAAAATGACAGTTTCTTCCAGACACCATTCAATGTTTTTTTGTGAATTTAATCCCAAGATTCTTCAATGATTCTTACGGCATCTAAAACATTGAATTGTTTCCAAAAGTCTTTAAAAGATATCTCACTATTTTGTCATAGCTTCATTCAGACGTGCAAACGAACGCCTCGTTTAGTAAGCCTTGAATGTTTTGATGACTACCTGGTCAATCGGTTGAAGCAAGCTGGTTGTGTTTGGAGGCAAAAACACAACTTTCACATGTGGGTCGAAATTAATTAGGTTGCCAGGAGGGTGACCAGGTGCATTGTCAGTAAGAAGCATCTGTTTAGACTTACAATAACGTTCGACTTCGGGTATGAAGTGGTGACCAAACCAGTCCTCAAAAATGGAAGCTGTCACCTAAGCTTTATGATTTGACTTCCAAATCACTGGTAAGCTAATTTTAGATATATACCAAACGAAAAAATCAAGAACCGCATAACTCCAAGTTCGCGTAAGTCAGGATATTACTGTACACTATAATCACTGTCACCCAATGGTTCCTTTATCTTCAGATTCTTATTGCATGAATAATTACTAATTATCTGCAGCGATTATCCATGCATTAAGTGTGATCACTGTCACCAATGGGTTACTGTGATCACAGTGTACTGATATGTGATCTACTTAAAGATGTAACTACCATCAAGGGTAAAGGGAAGGGCTTTTGATTCTGTAAAGGTGACTACAGTGGGATAAACTGATGATGTTACCAATGGTGAATTCTAAATGGGAAGCCTTCAAGCCTAATAGCCTTGAAGGCTATTAGGCTTTTCATATCAACTAAGAAAAACTGTTAAAGGTTTAGGTCTAAATGGATGTCAGATGAATTAACGAGGCTTGTGGCAAAGAAGAAAATGCATGGGATGCATATAAATTATCAGGCGACACAGAAGTTAGGCAGGCGAATGCGGATTACGAAAAATCTTTGGCAAAGTATGCAAAGAAAAACAGCAAAGAGTTCTTTACTTATGTAAACTCTAGAAGGAAAGGGATGAATCGGATTGGTCCACTTAACATAGTTAGTTTGACTATTGATGATCATGCTCAGGTAGCTAATAAGTGAATGAGTATTTTGCATCTACATTTCCACATGAGGAATTATTCAAGGAGTGGAATGCCAGAAGCTTGTCAAACTCTAACTGGAGCTAAGTGATTTTGTAATAACTGAGAGCAAAATGGAGGAGAAATTGTTGAAGTTAAACATAAGGAAGACACCTGGGGTGGAAAGAATCTGTCCAGTTATGTTAAAGTAAGCAAGCAAACTCTTGGTCATAATTATTAGAGCTTCCTCGGACTCAGCAGAGGTCCCTATTGACTGGAGGGTTCAAATGTATCCCCAATTCACAAAGGGGCTTCAAAAGGTGACACAAGTAACTATAGACCTGTTAGTTTAACTTCTTTTTTAGGGAAAATAATGGAGTCACTGGTTAAAGAAGCATTGCAGGATCATCTAGTCAAGACAGCAGTAATAATTCAGACACAGCATGGGTTTTTAAAGGGGAAGTCTTGTGTGACCAATTTGATTGGATACTATGATGTGGTCACAAAGGAATTGGATGCAAAAAAAATAATAATAATTTTGATATCATATACTTGGATTTCAGGAAAGCTTTTGCTACTGTTGGACATGGAAGACAGCTGTACAAATTGGAAAGATATGGCATTAAGGGTAAGTTGCTAAAATGGATAAAGGGATGGTTGAGTGGGAGACAATTGAGAGTGCTAATCAATGAACACTGCTCTTTTGGACAAATGTTATTAGTGGAGTTCTCCAGGGTTCAGTGCTGGGCCCATTGTTGTTATGTGTATTCATCAATGATATTGATGAAGGTATATCAGGCTTTAATGCCCAAGTTTGCAGATATAAAGGTTGGCAGAGTTGTTAATGACAGTAAAGACAGTATGCTACTGCAACTGATCATTAATTAATATCTTTATTGCAGTCAGCAAAAATTAGTAATTTTTACATGAATGCCTGATGCAATACCCATAACAGAAAAATACTAGGGGTTGGATCTAGGTAAGTCTGGCAAATGGGCTGAGAAGTGGCAACTGAAGTTTAACATTGACAAATGCAAAGTACTGCATATAAATAAAATAAAATACATTTTCTGTTTATACTCCGGGACGATCAAACGGTCAGACGAGTTCACAAGATAGACAGAATACAAGAAACAGCATAGCAGTATCCTAAGAGAAACGTACCAACTGTGTGGTACTGCATTCAGGGAAGTGGAGAGTGAAAAAGACCCGTGGGTAATTGTGCAGTCAGGTCTGAAGTTCGCTGAGCAGTTCAGATGGGCTGCCAGAGCAGGTCATGGAGTCTTGCCAATGATATATAGGAATTTTGCTAGCAGAGACCAGGTGGTGATTATCTCGCTGTACAAAGCAATGGCGTACATGTGTACAGGTCTGGAGGTCTCATTTTAGGAAGGATGTAGAGTCGCTAGAACGAGTACAAAGAAGGGCAACAAGATTGGTGAGGGGGAATGAAGGGGTGCTCTTACCAAAATAGGCTTAAGTTTTGCAAATTGCAATGCCTGGAGACACATGCAAGTTGAGGTGATTAAGGTGTATAATACCTTGAATAGGTTGAGCAAGCTCAATGCTGATGGGATTCTTTCTCTTGCTTCAGATTATGAAACTGAGGGGGGCATAGATTCAAATTGGGGAAAGACAGTTTTAGAAGGCGCCTCCGTAGCCAGGTGGGAAGGAGCAGCAGTGCGTAGCACACGCTTCTTGATTAGACCGGGGTTCGAGCCCGTCACCACCAAATACAGATGATGCGGAAAGGTCAGGGAATGACCACCGCATATCCCGGAGCAATATGGCCTAAGCTGCTAATGCTCCTAAAAACCAAAACAACAACAACAACAGTTTTAGAATAGATGTGTAGAAATATGCATTTATCCAGCAGGTATTTGATTGCTGGAACAAACTTCCATCTCTTGTTGTGGAAGTTGATAGCTTAAGTAAATTTAAGGCTGTGATGAACAAGTATTTGAAGTGAATAGATAGGTGAAATGGGAGAAGCTTAATGTTTTGCATTGTATGCCTCTACTAATACTAATGATATTGAAAATAAACAGTGATATCAGAAGTAGATGGACAGTATGAAGAAATTAAAAAAATAACAATAAAATAAATAAATAAATGTTGTTAGTTGTTATTTGGTTTTTAGGAGCATTAGCAACTAAGGCCATATTGCTCCGGGAATATGCGGTGGTCATTCTCTTGACCTTTCCGTATTTGGTGATGACGGGCTCGAACCCCGGTCTAATCTAGAAGTGTGTGCTACGCACTACTGCTCCTTCCCACCTGGCTACGGAGAAATGCTAGAATTCAAAACATGAATACAGACAGCATGTAATGTGGCAAGACTACAGATTTTGAAACCATTCAAATTAACTTTTGTTATAATAAATGCAGAGCATGGCACAGCACGGTCAGGCTGAACAACATACATGAACAGACAGGGTATATCAAACTGGTGAATATCCAGAAATTGGCAAACTCAATCTGTAACTAGACGAGACGTGTTCATTAAGTTGAAGTATACGTAAATCAGAAGTGATAGAGCAGTCTGCAGTAGAAGAATAGTTATAAAATGTATTACTTATAGTTACTTTTGAAACTTATCAGTTCTTTAGCTTTTATAAACTGTGGACATTGTGGATCACGAACACTGTGTGGAATCCTACTTTTTAGATTTACAAGTTGCACATACTGGAGGTTCAGATTTATTTGGGCATTTGCTAAACACAAGGCCATGCTTGGAACAGTGATCACTCCTGCCATGTTAGTGGTGTGACCAAAGCCTAGGCAAGTGTAACATTTCATCGTCCACCACAAAAGATCTACATTTATGGGCATTAGAGAAGCTGTAACTTGAATATTAATTTATATAGTAAGGAGAAATTCCAGTGTACATTACTTTTGTATACAAACTTAGTGGTAAATTGAAAAAAGTCAATTCCTTGGTAAGATCCTCAAGTGTAATATTGGAGTCGTGCAGATTTTTGAAGTAAAAATCTTCGAGAAACTTTTGTTTGGATAAGTCCTCCCGATAAAAAATAAGTAGGGACTGGTCATATTTTTTAGGGGTGATGAGGAGATCTTCACTTTAGACAAAGCTGGTACTGATGCAATCTTTCCTGCATCAGATTCAGTTTCTGTAGCAACAACCTTATTATGAATAAGTCTCAGCTTTTATTTTAACGTCCTTCACATTTTCTTTCAATGTTCACTTCTGATTTCATATCTTGGCTGGTACCCATATTAGAGTATTCTCCTGTCTTTAAAATAATAATGTTCTGTTGAGCAGGAGCCGAAGCGGACTTAGTTGCAATGTTGGCTGTTTGAAGAAGACATGACCTTTAATTCAGGTGCTGGGGAACTAAGTGTGAACCATGTAGTGCTTGAACATAAATCAAGGTGGTGGAAACAGGAGGTGTAGGAAGAGAAATGTCCTTCCAGTTTCCTTATATCCTTCCTTATGTCCTTCCAGTTTAGTCTTAAACTGTGTTCTCTAAGAGAAGTTTATTTAAATCCTGTTCAAGGTCACATCAGTACATTTTAAGAATCTTTTTTGGACGCTTGTTTAGTCACCTTGTTACATACTTGAAACAAATATTCCTGAAGTTCCTTACGTAATAGATCTGCTGCCTCTTTAGGTGGAAAATACACGAATGGTATAGGTAGAACATTTTTGGAGAGACTACTTTCACAAGAATTGGTGGGATCAGAACTCCATTAAGATGCAGTAGATTACCACATAGAAGTGTCTTAAGTGGAATCAGCACTTTTAGAAACATCAAGTTGAGGTTGTATAGCAGAAGTACAGTTATCAGGCATTGAAGTATCACCAGTAGAATCAAAAGCAATCTCACGGACAGATTGGAGAATGTGCAAGTGAGGCACAGGCATCAGATTGAGAATTTATTAACTCTTCAGAAGATTGCATGGTTGTGCATTAGGAGAAGCAGTAGCATTGTCAGAAGAATTTAACCACTAATAAATTACAATCACACAAAGTTAATGGGAAAATTTCCATTATGAGGGGGAAATTAAACTGGCTACCATTATGTTGAAAATCTTAATAATTCTTCGAATAAAGGCCTTTAACGAAACTGCCTGCAGTTGTTCTATGACAAGATTTATATAGTCACATTATTCTTTTCAAGTTCGGTATTAAAGTTAAAATTATGTTGAACTGAGAAAAGTTAGAAAATACACCGATGAGCCAAAACGTTATGATCAGCAAGTTATGCAACTCGAAGCAACTGCAGGTGAACTACGGTGCATGCATGGGTCGGGACACAGTATAAAAAACACCTAATACTGAGCTCCGTTAATCAGAGTTACTCTTGTTCTTCAGATGGGAAAGGCAGCGGACTTAAGCGAGTTTGACAAAGGCCAAATTGTAATGGCCGGACTACTGGGTCAGAGCATATCCGAAACAGCACGGCTGGTGGGGTGCTAACAGTCAGCCTTGGTTAGTACCTACCAAAACCTTTCAGTAGGTACTAACCACATGGTCGTCGGTTTCCCAGTAATCCCAGAGGAACGTACCAACTGTGTGGTATTACACTTAGGGTGGTAGAAAATGAAAAAAAGACCTTGGACTAATTGTGCAGTCAGATATGAAATTTTCTGAACAATGCAGACAGGCTGCAAGAGCAGGTCATGGGGTTTTGTCAATGTTATACAGGAATTTTGTTAGCAGGGAGAAGGAGGTGATTGTCCCTCTGTATATGGCAATGGTGAGGCCACGCCTTGAGTACTGCATACAGGTCTGGAGGCCTCATGTTAGGAAGGATGTAGATTTGCTTGAGCATGTATAGAGAAGGGCAACAAGATTAGTGAGGGGAATGAAAGGATCCTTTTACTAAGAGAGGCTTAAGTTCTGCAAATTGCAGCAGCTGTAGAGTAGGCACCTGCGAGATGATCTGATTGAGGTATATAAGGCCTTGAATGGGTTGAGCACTGAATTCTAATGGCATTCTTCCACTTATTCAGATTACGAACCTAAGGGGGCATAGATTCAAATTGAGGAAAGACAGCTGTAGAATAGATGTGTGGAAATTTGCCTTTAGCCAGTGGGTGGTTAATTTTTGGAACAAATTGCCATCTGTCGTGGAAGTTGATAAGTGAAATAAATTTAAGAAGGAACTGGACAAACATTTAGAGGAATGGTTGTGTGAATTTTTTTTTTTTTTTTTTTGGCTGATGCTACATAAGCTCATACACTTGCTTTTATTATTATTATTATTATTAGCCATATGGTGCAAGGAAGCCTGAGGCTTATGCTGCACCAGGCCAAAAAAAAAAAAACTGAATTACCCTGAGAGAGAGAGAAGTAAAAGGGAATCACCAAGAAAGAGAAGAATGACAATATCCAGCTCAGGACCCTGGATGTTCTTGCATCACATGCCACGATTACTATTACATTAATATTTTTACAGATTTTTCAATATGAGTTATAAATTTTTGTTATAATGATAATAATAATGAAAAGTGCAGTATGCATCAGAATTATTTTCCTGTACATAGCAAGACAAATTTAAATGATTGCTTAAGCTGCTTAAACAGATGATGGTCAGTATGATGAGCATTTATATATGTAGCTTATGTATTAAGGAATAAAACTCTGTATTCTGATGATTATACAGCAGGCCCCCGTTATAACACGGTTCGCTATACGCTGATTCGCTATAACGCTGTTATTATATTATAACCCGTGTCTGACTATAACGCTGTCACAGATCACTATAACGCTCTTTTACAGATTACATTTTTGACATATTTAATGAAATCGTTTCATTTGATGGAGTCGATAGCTTGAAAATGAAGAGCAAAACAGCATTAAAACGTTTCCCACGCCGACTTGAGAAATTTTCCCACGCTCAGTGAAATTTTCTCGCACGCTAATTTAATTTCAGTACAGTGGCTTGTTACGTAGTTCCTAGATCAACATTTTAAAAAATGACGAAGTATATTGCTTGTAATATTTGCGTTATATGCATTTATCCGAAGTCTAGTCATCACTCAGTACCGTATTAGACAACGTGCGAAACGGACAGTTTACTCGAACATTGTATCATAATTAATGCAACCAACGCAGTTACATTTTCGAAGAATGAAAAAAGAATGAAAAATCAACAACGTCTGAGCACAGTACGAAGACTATAAATGTAAGAAAAAGACTGAATTTGAAAATTAGACGTTTTGAAGCGAATCGATTCCGGTCAACGACAAGCGGATGTGTGCCATAATTTAGGACTTGCAACTTTAACTGTAAGAACAATTATAAAAAAATAAAGAATTAATTTTTGCAGCGGGAAAGGGAGCTGTTCCACTGCAAGCAACTAGGACTAGGCCGGCTATTAGGATTTAAATGGAAAGACTTTAATTTTATTGAAGATAATGTCCAGTGCAGAATTCAGTTAAATTAAATATTAACAAAAAAAGAGAGAGAGAGAGAGAGAGAGAGAGAGAGAGAGAGAGAGAGAGAGAGAGAGAGAGAGAGAGAGAGAGAGAGAGAGAGATTAGCCAATATGATGATCTGAAGAAAACTCGCCTAAAAAAAAAAAAAAAATGTGGAACCATTTAAAACTGGTAAGGGCTGGTAGAATAGATTTAGAATCCAGGGAGTGCAGATCAAGGAGCCGAAACTTTCAAAAAAGAACTTGTTAAAATTATTGAAGAGGGGTATTATGTGTTATACTTCTCAACAAGTTTTTAACATAGATGAAGCAGGACTTTTGTGGAAACGAATGCCTAAAAGAAGTTTCATATTGAAAGAAGAAAAAACATGCCAAGTTTCAAAGCGGCGAAGGATCAGTTGACGTTATTGTTGGGTGGTAACGCTGCGGGGGATTTAAAATTAATACCCCTTTTAGTTTATTTGGAAGAGGGCCAAAGTTCAACTCAAAATCCACACATTTTTCATGATTAAATTCATCCATTAAATTAAATCAATTAAATTCATGATTTTAATTGGAATTTTAAGTTTACTTTTGATACGCAAGTAGTTACCACATAATTATACGTATGTAATGCAGAATATTTTATATGTGCAAATATTTGAATATTAAATATTTGACCGACATTTGTGCATCTTTTCATTACCGTTTATTATTGATTAGGAAATATCCTATGGCACCGACCGCAGCTCACAAATACATATGTTACCTTATGGGAAAGCGGCGCTCGCTTAGCGCGGATTCACTTAGCGCTCTGTTTTTCCGGAACGAATGATCAGCGTTAAGTGGGGGTCACCTGTATTATTCCAATGTTAGGTAACTTGACTTTTTTCCATTTCGGTTGAGGATAGCCTGGGGGAGGGGGGGACTTGTTTGTGTTAAAAATGTATTTGACCTCTAGATAACTGGTAGAATCTAGTGTATAATATTTGTGGTATTTTTTTTTTTTTTTCTTCCAAACACAACCTTTACTTGCAAATGATTATCATGTTATTGCAGCATCTTTGTTAGCTGTTTGCTAGATTATGGTGAAAATTAATGTAGAGTACTTCACTGTTCATATCAGTTATTTCAATAAAAGTTAGTGTTTAAAACTGACTTAGGTCTTTTGAAAAATGTAAGCTTCTATAATTTTATTTTATCAGATACAGGAATACCTCGCACAGCGTGGGTTTCGCTATAGCACAGTTTACAAATTGAAAAAAAAAAAAAAAAAATTAAATGCGTTACGCACCAATACATTTGATATGTATGTATGTATTATAATGCCAGCACATAGGCCAATGCATTATGGATTCAAGGCCATTCTGACTGCTGTTAAAACTCCCATTATGTACGGACTCTGCTAGCATTCGTACATTAGTAAGCACTCTAGGTTTCAAGCAGTGAGGTCGTTGATTGTGCGTAAAAATTTTTTCACTGTGTATTTTTATTAAAGATTATTTTTTAAAAATGTTACACCTTTATATGCAAATATGAGTGGAAAGAAGAAATGTAATTGTGCTGAGTGTTCTTCTAGATCCAAACATCGAACAAGGTATGAAAGTAAGGCAGGCATTGCAAATGACATTCGATGTTATAAAGAGATGTATGCAGATAAAAAGAAGAAAAAACTGTGCAAACTAAGCTGATCGGTTATTTTTCCAAAATAAAAATACAGTACATACTTCACTTATATTCTTTTGGTATGTACATATGCAATAAAAATCATTTCTCCTGTACTTACTAGTATTTTTAATTTTTTTATCATTTTAGTTTCTTTTTTTACAAGTACTTCGTGTGCATCAATTTATAGTAAACAAACACCTATATATTTTTGCAACTCTACCCATATAATCAAATTGTTGGAACGCATTACATTAAAATACATACTAATAATACCTCGATCAGTGAGGTTTCGCATAATGTATTTTTTTGGCACAAATTAACTGCAGTATGCGAGGCATTCCTGTATTCTTAATTAACAAAAAAAATTGGGTGAAGGTAAAGAAAAGAAAGCCAACACGAGAACCACAGCAAAATTTTAGCGGTCAAAAGAGTTTCCCAGTACCACAGCTTTTCTCTGCATTCTCAGTAAACAGATGGTGCATATTATCGGTAATGGCAGTACAAGTTGAAAACAATGTTATTGATTAGTTTTTTCTCATTATTAAGAGCGAATTATTGGAGTTCATGTGTGTAATGCCTTCGTGCTGAAATTTACTTACAGGTACACCCTCCAGACTACCTCAATCTTAGGGTGTTTATCCCCCTTCCCGCTATTTTAACCCAATAGGAAAACTACTTCTACTGCAACTACCGATAACATGCACTATCTGTAGAAGTTGTTTTCGTATCGGGTTATAACGGCGGGAAGTGGGGATAAACACTCAAAGACTGAGGCAGTCTACAGGGTGTACCTGCAAGTAAATTTCAGCCCACTCATGAACTCCGATAATCTGCTTTTAATAATAAGAAAAAACTAATCAATACATTGCTGTCGACTTCTACTGCCACTACCGATTACACGCACCATATGTTTACCGGGAATGCAGGAAGGAACAATGGTACCAGGAAACGCTTTTGACTGCTAAAAGTTTCCCATGGCTCTCATGTTGGCTTTCTTTACCTTAGAAAAATTGTATTGTATGACCATCTGAGTTCCTTTTATTTACTATTTGCATTATATGCTGTTAAGTTTACACCCCAAGAAAATCGCCATGTGTAGAAACCTTAATTTTGTCAGATAAATATTTTTCCTTACTGGTCATTCTTGTCACCTTTAAATGTGTAATATTGGAAAACACAATTGAATCATATAATTTATATCAGTTACACATGATTGTCATTAAATTTTAGCACAAAAAAAAAAAAAAAAAAATTATGTATTTCTTTGTAAATTTGAGAGAGAGAAAAATAATGCGCTTGAAGCTTTTTTTTTTTTTTTTTGTTGAAAATGTGGTGGCTTTCTTTTGAACTAGAATAAAATAATAATAATAAAATAAATAAAATTCCATGCTTAAAGTGTATTCATTAATGTCTATTTCACTTTCCTTATGGCTTTATCTGTTGAGGAAGGAAAGAGGAATAATAAAATGCACATGCTTATAAAACTATGAAATGTTAGCTGAAATAGGTAATGTGACATAACTAAAACTGGAAAGAATCAGATGACAATTTTGAACCAACCTTTTGCTATTTTCAGGAGCAACTATAGGTTTAATAGAGCCATTTTACTTTCAGTATCTTGTGTTTTTTTGTTAAAAGCTGAAATGGTGCAAATTATTTATCAATATTTATCTCCACCTACCATAAATTTACAAATTAATAAAGCTGCAATTGTCCGGTAATCAAAAGTTAATTCCTGTGGCTATGAACTCTGATGATTGTATAGTTCAGATCCAAATCCGATCAGACAAATGTTGAATAATGTGGATATTCCACGAATATTTGCTTTAGAAATAATTTGTTATTTCATTTAATTTTAACATGTATATATCAACTTGCCTTTCAGTACCTTGGTATTTTTTTCCCCAACATTAACAGTATTAAAATTTTTTTGCAGTGCCTACCAAAATAATGACATCAACGATTTCGAAAAAATTCTAAAAACAAACAGGAAAAACATCATGGATGATCCTTTCATACGGGAACATATAGAAGGTAAAATTTTTCTTTGTAATTGTCAGATGAGATTTTTCACATATCTGTTCTTTAAACTGGTTTCTTTTGAGTTTGTTGAAAGTTATATTTAAAAAACAAAAGCCCTAATTTTAAAGTTTTCTTCTCATTCATGGTGCATTTTTGTGAGCCCATTTTGATCAAGAGTTATGCGAAGAGTTTGCTCCCTTGAGAGTGAGCATTGCTTTGGTTCTTTTCCTTTTCTATTCGCAAGTTTATTGTATATTTTTATCTTTAATTTTTGTTTTGGTATATAGGATGGTTATGTTTGTGGTAGCAGAGCACACCTTGTCTTACTCCTTGCTTATAACCCTATCAACACCATTGATTATTGTGCTGCATTTATTTTGTGGTTCAAATGTTTCTTAAATGTAATTTAATTGAAGTGTGCTATCATGAATATGTTTTCCAATCAGTGGCATAAAGGTCATTAATATACAAGAGGAAAAGAGCTGGAGAAAGGGCTGAACCTTGAGAAATAGCAGCATTAGTGAAGATGATAGAGGGCCGTCAACCCTCATCAGCAGCTTGCAGTTAGACAAGAGTTTGTTTACCCAATTGCAGAAAACCAGTGCCAGTGGCAATCCATAATATGGCAACTTATTTAGAAGATCTTTATGCCACACACACTTAAAATTTTTGGTAATGTCAAGACCAAGGCTGCTTGAGTTAAACCAAACTTTTTTTTTATCAAATTTGACATAGATGGACAGTGCAATGTTGAGTAAGTTTGGTGTGACGTAAGCGCCAGGAAAGCAAAAATGAGAGTAGTAGTGTGTTGTAGGCTTAATGAGTACAACAAACAGTTGGACAGAGAAATAGAATGAGCCAGTAAACAGATTGTATTATAATGGCACATTTTAACTTCCCAGATATTGACTGGAACTTGTGGATTTGTCACTCACACACTAGCAAGACTTTTGTGGATTTGTTGGACGATTATTTTCTGCAGCAGCATGTTCGAGAAGCAACCAGAAAGAGTAATACTCTTGATCTGGTTGTCTGCAGTGATTATTCGTGCATTAAGAATTTACAGAAAAATAACCACTAGGTGGCAGTGATCAGTGTACTGATGTGGGATTTACTTAAAGATGTAACTACCATCAAGGGTAAAGGGAAGAGTTTTTTTTGTTTTCGTAAAGGAGACTACAGTGGTCTCAGACAGTTTTTAAATTCGATAAAGTGGGATCAATCGATGATGTTACCAACGGTGAATTCTAACTAGTAGCCTCCAATATACAGGGATGTAATATTGGAGGCTACTAGCCTTTTCATACCAACTTTTTTTTTTTTATGAAAACCCCAAATACAAGAGGTATTAGAATCTATAGTACTTAGTACCGTGCTTGGGTTGAAGGTTGAGAAGACGAAAGAAGATATTTGTTGACTTTAGACTTGAACTTCAGTAGACTGTAATTTTCAGGAGATACGTATGAAGGAAGGTTTTTCCGGAAAACGGCAGTTGAATGAATAAACAAGGAAGATGAAAAGTTAGTTCTGAGAGTTTGAAGTTGGACAGTAAATGTATGTTGGCTGGCGGCGGCACATGTTCGGACTGTTTTGAGAGAGAGAGAGAGAGAGAGAGAGAGAGAGAGAGAGAGAGAGAGAGAGAGAGAGAGAGAGAGAGAGAGAGAGAGAGAGAGATTATATATAGAAGCCAATTCAGAAGAACAGTGCACATGGAAGTATCTGTAGAAAAGGCATGCAGCAGAAACAGTACGTCTATGAGTTAGCGAGTGGGGAGACTCTGTTACAGGGGAGTCATTAATTAACCTAAATGCCGTCTTCTGAATGGAATATACAAAACCCGAGAAAAGTTTTGGGGGTACCACCTCAGATGTGGGAACAATATTCCATTGTAGAGCAGATTTGCAATTTGTACTAAGTGAACAGCTGTTTGGAAGAAAAGTAGTGCAGAAAGTGAAAGAGAAAAACCAATTTTTTTAGATGCAGAAGAAGAAATATTTGTAATGTGCTTGTGCCAAGAGAGATTAAAAGTCTGGGTAATCCACAAAAGAGATTTATCATTTTGCATAGAAATCGGAGTGTCACCAAAGATAAGCACAGGAGAAGAAGAATCCTTTTTGCGAGATATAAGACAATACTGAGTTTTAGAAGGATTGAAATCAACTAAGTTATCTTTGCCCCACTGGAGATCAGCATTTAAGGAATTGGTAGCAGATATTAGAGAAGTTTAAGCTGATTGAGCAGGGCAAGGTTTCTCAAACTGGAAAGTGGAGTGCAATGTGCTATCATCAGTAAAACTATGGATAGAATTTCAAGTCAATGGAAGAAGGTCATTATTATACAATAGGAAAAGAGTGGGGGAAAGAACTGAACCTTTGGGGACACCGGCATCAGTGGAGAAGTTAAAAGACAGTGCGCCATCACCCTCGTTGAGCAATCAGAGAGAAAACTGGATAACCAATTACAAAAAACAGTTGGCAAACCATTAGATGGAAGCTTGTTTAGAATACCTTTATCCCAAATACGATCGAAGGCCTTTGAGATGTCAAGAGCAACTAATTGTTTCACTGAACCTTTCCATTGAATTAGTCCATAAATGGGTATCATAACCCAGAATATCACCAGTGGATCGACACTGACGGAATCCACACTGGCGATCGTTGATCAGACGTAAGGTTTCTTGGTAGTTTAAAAATTGGCGGTTAATTGATTTCTCCATTACTTTAGAAAGAGTGGAAGAAATTGAAATGGGACGATAATTGGATGGGAGTGATTTGTCACCATGTTTTGGGAACTGGCTGGATATGAGCAAATTTCCAAGCAAAAGGAAAAACACCTTTGGAATAAGAAAGTGAAAAAAAAACGGCAAAGAAAAGTGGTTGAGGAGCACAGTTTTTGAGAACAAGTGGAGAAATACCATCACAACATGGAGCTTTCTGAGCATCAAGATTCACCAAAATCCTTCTGACATCCTTTTGATTGACAACCACAGGAGGTATTGAATGGAGCGTTTTGGGAATGGTGGGAGGTGTTTTACCAAGATCATTATAATACATCAGTTGGAAGAAAAATAGGAAGCTAACAGGTCAGCTTTATCCACGGCTGAAGTGACAACAGGACCATCTGGTTTTGACAGAGGTCTCTTGCCAATAGCTTTGGCAAGAGACCAGAATGCTCGATTACCATTAGGTCAAGAAGCAATTTTCTACTCTTAGCCTGTTCAAAGTCTAGTTTTGACTAATTAATAATTGCTTTACAATTGTTGCGAGCTTTGGTGTAGGCAGAAAATGAAACGGAAGATTTGGAAACAATCCAATTACAATCGATGTGCAACATTCTTCTCTTGAAAGGCCTTAGCACATTTATTGGAAAACCAAGGTTTAGATAAAGGTCAAGATTTTGAAGTGGAGTGTGGAATAAAGGATTCCATTCCTAAAAGAATAATTTCACTGACATGATCTGAGCAAACGTTAACATCAGAAGTTTTGAAACAGTAATCCGACCAAGGAAAAGAAGAAAATAAATATCTTAGGTCATCCCATTTTATATTCTTGTAATTCCAAACAACAAGAGGTTGGGAATAGCCATGAGATAGAGGTTCGATTGGAGAAGAGACAATCACCAAGTTGTGATCTGAGGTGCCTAAAGGTCCATTCACTTAGACCCCATACTTAGAAGAGATGTGTGTGAGATAAAGCGTGTTTGCTGTATAGTTAGCATTGTTTGGTATTCTTGTAGGTAAATGAACAACCTGTGCAAGGTCATTAGTAATTGCAAAAGCTTCAGCATCTCTACGAGCTGGGTCGGTGTGACTAGAAAACAGTAGCCAGCTGGAGTTGTGAACATTAAAATCACTAAGGAAAATTACCCTGCTTTAGGAAAGTTGGACTGGAGAGAGAGTCAAGTTGCAAAGAGAGGAAGTCAAAAAGTTTCAAGTGATTAGTGGAGTTGGGAGAACGGTAGAGACAACAGATAAATTTGACACAATGAGGTAGAGAGATTTTAAGCTAGAAAAGGTCGAAAGAGGGGATTCCAAATTACCAAGTCTCTGACATGGAATATCGCAACTGACATATGCACAATTACCACCTTTGAGGCAAAAGGAATCATACAGCGAATAATTTGGGCAACTGAGATGAGCAGTGGTTGAATCAACCTATAACTGAGATTCTGTCAGAAAAAGTACATGGGGTTTGGCAGACTGCAAGTGGAAATGGACATCATTGATATTAGAATTGAGACCACGTATATTTGTGAAATGAACTGGAAGTTTTTCGGAGGTTTAGATCTTTTTGCAGATAAGCTTTGTCTATTAGTTTGACAAATCATGGTGTATTCAATAATAAAAAAAGTGGTGGGGGGAATGCTGTATGAAGTAATGAAATTTATGGATATGGCTTACACGTGATAAGATTATACCTAGATCCTTGACATAACGTGGCCTCGACATTGCACCCACCTGTATACACTCTACTCGGACTCCCTCCAATCTCTATCTGGCAGATTAGAGGTAGCAATATTATATACTATCAGATCCGGAAGCCGTCTTAAGAGTTACCAATAGGTTTGGTCCTGTGTACTAACTAGCGGACGGCCTGCAAACGTCGCCTCCGTAGTCAGGTGGGAAGGAGCAGCAGTGCATAGCACACGCTTCTTTGATTAGACCGAGGTTCGACCCCATCACCACCAAATACGGAGGATGCGGAATGGTCAGGGAATGACCACCGCATATCCCGGAGCAATATTGTCTTAGTTGCTAATGCTCCTAAACAACAACTGCCTGCAAACACCATTTTAGAGCTGTATCCTCGAAATGTAAGGAAGATTGGATCTCGCCATGATGTTCATCATAACCTCAAAAATCATCCGTCATACTGAATGATAGAAGAGATTGGTAAGGGTTGGTACCAACTAAGAAATACTATTCAAGGTTTAGGCCTAAATGGATGTCAGATGAATTAATGAGGCTCATGGCAGAAAAGAAAAATGCATGGGATGCATATTAATTGTTAGGTGACTCAGTAGCCTGTGGCAGATATAAGCTAGTCTATAATCAAGTAACAAAGGAGGTTAGGCAGACAAAGGAAGATTACGAGAAATATTTGGCAAAGGCTCCAAAGAAAAAGAGCAAAGTGTTCTTTACTTTGCTCTTGAAAGAAAGGGATGAATCAGATTAGTCCATTTGATATCAACCGTTTGACTATAGATGATCATTCTAAGATAGTTGCCTAACTAAATGAGTATTTTCATCTATATTCACACATGAGGAGTTATTAAAGGAGTAGAGGACCAGATGTTTATCAAACTCTAACAGGGAGCTAAATGATTTTGTAAAAACTGAGAGCAAAATGGAGAAGTATTTGAATTTAAATATAAGAAAGGCACATGGTGTGGATGGAATCTATCTATCTATCTAAGCTGGACATTCCAGTAACGGCTTATTCCACTCCCCCACCCATCCCATCTATTGCCTCCAGCTATGGCCAGCGAAGGTCAAACAACCACAGCAACGGAACCTACTGCTACTGCCAGCAGTGACCAAGATATCGGAAGCCACATCCTGCGACAACAGGTGAATACCTCAAGGTCCAAAACGTCAGCAACTGTTAATACTTATGCTAATACCGTATCTAACGGATTATGCTTGACGACAGCAAAAACCCCTCTCTCGCGACCAACAATAGTACACATGCGTTCGAACAACGTTCTTACAAATGTAGCAACCGCTATCACTTCCCGGGAAAATGGAATAGTAATTTTCGCTACCAAGGAAAACACTCCCCTAGAGCAGTACCTTACAGCGGTCGCGGAGAAAGTACCACCGAAAAATATTACCCACGCATCCCGTGTGGCGGGAACTGTGCAGGTGTATTTCAGCCACCCCTCATGGGCGCAAACTATCCTGCAAAATGGAATAGACATCGGTCTTCATCACCTAGAAGTGGCGCCAATTGCCTTAGCACCAACAAAAGTTACAATTTCAAACGTCCCACCTGAAATCCCTCATCAATTTCTGAGAGGGATTTTATCCAAATACGGATCAGTTACTGGGAAAATACGCAAACTCTCTGCAGCAACCACGAAACCGGAATTTTCGCATATACAAAGCTTCCGCAGGCAAGCACTTATGCACTTCGCCAACAACGATGCAGCAAACATCCCAAAACTCATCAACACCAATCTAAACGGAATAATTTACACCTTCTATTATACCTCCATTTCCTCACAATGTTTCTTCTGCCACGAAGAGGGTCACATCAGGAAAAACTGCTCGCATATTTCTAACTCTTCTGAAAGTAATACCGAAATTCAGGCGGCACCAACCTGGGTCAGGCCAGATGCACAAAGCGAGTTGACTGTTGGAGATAATGGGGATGCTGAAGAAACTGTCAAACAGTCTGAGATGCTTCCCACAACAAACTCTTCAGAAAAAGAAAATTCAAAGACCACAGAAGACCAGGACGCAATCTCTTCAGGAGACCGACCAACCGAAACAAGAGTTTTATCTCGGAATCAACCCCCAAGGCAGACCACGTCCAAAGCCACAAAACAGAAGAAGACAACACACACAGCGGCAGGAAAAGAGCAAACCGCTAACAAAAACAACAGGGGCGACGAAAATAAATACAGAACACCACAGAAGATAAACGGTCAGATCTCAAATAAGTCCATCATACCACCAAGTATGGAAATAAATGAACAGCTACAAACCACTCACGATCCAAATGAAGAAGAACCCGAATTTCTGGGCACTGAAGAAGAGACCAACTGTGATTCTCATGATTCAAGTGCTTCAGAAGACGAGGAAAACGATTTTCCCTACACTAAAGGTCCTTTAACTGTGGAGAAACTATGATCCTTTGTACGGGAAGTACGCGGCTCCCCACAGAAGCTGGTGAAGTTCACCAGCTTCTGTGGGGAGCTGGTGAACTTCTGAAGTTCACCTCTAACATACCCGAGCTGATCTCACAACTTACGGGTCTGCGTTCCAAACTAAAAGGAAAGAAAGACAGAGCAGATGTGAATAGATCTAAACGCCTGTACTACTTGATTAACGGGCTTGAACAGCAATATCATCAATCAGGATGTTAACCGCCCCAAAACTTGCAAAACCCTCATCTTTATTCCTGCAGATAATGCTGACTCTTAGCATGCTATCACTTAATGCAAGAGGATGCTCCTCTGCATTGTGCAATAAGCTGATCCTTCACCAGGTCCAACAACATCATGCCGACCTACTCTTCCTACAAGAAACAAATATTAAAACAGACACAAGGCCATCCTTGAAATGGACAGATTGGTCATATGTATTTCATCATTCTCCAACACAACAACATCATGGGGCAGGAGTGAGTGTCGGCCTTCATCAAAAGTCCGCCTGCAAGCTCAGTGTGATAGCAGAGATCGCTGGCTACGCAATTTACGCCCGCCTGGATACACCCCAGAAGGAAACCCTGCACCTTTTTAACATCTACATGCTACAGCAAGACAGACTTGCTATTCAAATAACCAACTTCATAAAAAGCCACATCTCTACTATAGATCAAGACACATCATTCTTGCTGGCGACTTCAACTGCACTCTTGACCCAAAAATGGACAGAGCACGATGCAATGAGCACCGCACAATATTAATCAATAACCTGCTGGCCTTGATAAACAACAATGAACTGGTCAACGTATTTAGACACCAGCACCCAGAAGAAAAGTCCTACACCTGGAGATCAGCAAATACAGCATCTGGAAGACTACCTTACCAAGCCCGACTGGACAGATACTACATCCCAAAACACACCATCCCCCTGGTCAGAAGCATCACACATTTGCCATCTTATATCTCAGATCACTCCTTTATCAAATTACAGCTCTCTTTCTCACCCAATCACTACAAAAGTGGAGGTGCTTATTGGATGTTCAACAATAGTCTTCTTCAAGACAAGGAATACATTTCTAAGCTGCAAGACCTTGATATCCAACCTTGCCCAATCCAAAGACAGATTGAAGCCCATGAACACGTGGTGGCCTAGATTTAAAAGTAAACTGAAATCATTCTCGCAAACCTACAGTCATCAGAAAAGTCAACAAAAGCGTAATAACCTCTATCAACTTGAGCAAAGGCTGAAAAATCTCCCATCTGATAGTCAGACCTATCAGTCAACACTACAAGCCATACAAACCCACTTAGAACACTCTGCAAAAGGTGCCCTGCTCAGATCAAGATACACCCACATAAATCTGTCTGATGCCCCGACCAAATACTTTTTCTCATTAGAAAGCAGACATCAGAAATCAACCACCATCACTGCCATTCAGCTGCAAAACGGAAACATCACTGAAGACCCAGAGGAAATCTTCTCTGAAGTAACAAGATTTTATAGAGAAATTTACAGTTCTCAAGAAACCTCTACAAAGGCAACGGAGGAAATCCTTTCAGGACATAAAAAAATCTCCCATATGGCCCAATGCAGTATGGAGAAACAAATCACCCTACAAGAACTAACAGCAGCATGCAAAGCCCTTTCCAAAAATAAATCACCAGGTCTGGACGGACTGACTTCTGAATTCTTCCAAACATTTTGGGATCAACTCGGAGTACTACTCTTTGAAATGCTTGAAGAAGCTCAGTTCCATGGACTACCAGCGTCGGTCACCACCTCTGCCGCTTGACTGATTCCCAAGAAAGGAGATCGCACCAATTTACAAAACTGGCGCCCGATTTCCTTAATGAATACGGACTGTAAAATCATTTCCAAAGCCATCGCCAATAGATTAAAAGCCACTCTCCCTGATATCATCGATCACCAACAAACATGCTCTGTACCTGGAAGATCGATTCACGACAATCTACATCTGATCCGAGACCTCCTCTCCACTGCAAACAGCCAAAGAGAATTCCTAGCACTAATTAGCCTTGACCAGAAAAAGGCATTTGACAGCGTAGAACACAGCTACCTATTTCAAACCTTGAAAGCCTTTGGATATGGACCTTACATCATCGGAACAATCCATCTGCTATACAAGGAAGCCAAATTCTGCCTGAAACTCAACGACCAGCTCACCTGCCACTTTCCTTATTCCAGAGGAATAAAACAAGGCTGCCCACTCTCTGGACAACTCTATGCAATTGCCATAGAACCATTCCTTAATAAAATTGCCACCAGTATACAATCCCGACGAACGCTGCTACCAGAACCCCACCTAAATATAACCTACTCAGCATACGCAGATGACGTCACAATTGCAATACGACACGAGAGTGAATTTGAAGTCATTCAAAAGGCTCATGATCTTTATGCTCAAGCATCAGGCGCAAAACTCAACCACTGTAAGACCAGTGGCTTGTGGGCTGGCAACTGGAAAACTAGAACCGACTCCCCCATCCAAGGCACATGGTCCAGCGAGGGACAGAAATACCTAGGTGTGTACCTCGGCAATACCCTCCTTTTCTCCCAGAAGAACTGGCCCGAATTGCTGAGTCGTTTCAACAAAGTACTCAGGAGATGGAGAAGCGTGTGCGCCACATCTTCGCTGAGAGGGAGAGTGCTTGTGGTCAATCATATGGCAGCAAGTGTTCTCTGGCACACCTTCAAAATTTTCACTCCACCTGCTGACTTCCTCCACCAAATCCAGGCATCTGTCTGAAGCTTCCTTTGGAACAAAACCAACTGGATGTCCTACTCACTCCAAACTTAGCCAACCACTTACTCACGGGGGTCAAGGGTTGGTCTCTTTTTACGACAAAATCACAGCATTCCGGATCACTTTTCTTCTTAAGATGCTGCAAACAAAATACGCACATTCCAACACTACGGATAAACTACTAGCAACAGCCACTAGAGGACTATCCCTTTCAACAATATTGAGAATGGACATGGCACCAGTACCACTCAAACTACCACCGTTTTATAAAGACGCACTATACCGCTGGAAAAAGCTAAACCTTCACCATAATCTTGAGAGAACATCCCTTCCCGGAATACTTTCAGAACCGCTCTTCTACAATAAAAGAATAATAGACCCTGCAAATGGTGATATTCTCTTCTTCCCTACGTGGAACTGGGCAGGAATAAGAACCATAGGCAACCTCCTGACACCAAGCCTTGAATGGAAAGGATCAGAAGATTTGCCCATTAAAACCATTAATGCAAAGCAGCAACACATACATCTAAAATCAGCGATCACACAAGCTCTTCTAGACATCACTACAACTAAAGGGATTGGAAATGTCACTGGATCCTCGCTTACACCAACCTTCGTCATCACATCACCAGAAGACACGGTACCTCTGTCTCCTGCACCTTCCAAAAAAGTATCAGCTAATCATGTCTCGCCTTGCAACCACGATTTTCCCGTCATCCACCTGCCAAGCTGTCCCTGCACCCCTCTCCACTCACCACAAGCCACCATCAAACTTTCAGTGGA
Source organism: Mastigoproctus giganteus (assembly GCF_048544385.1). Classification (NCBI taxonomy): domain Eukaryota; kingdom Metazoa; phylum Arthropoda; class Arachnida; order Uropygi; family Thelyphonidae; genus Mastigoproctus; species Mastigoproctus giganteus. The sequence goes on along the minus strand of NC_143576.1, from coordinate 66,970,340 downwards.
ACCTTCCGTACAGGACGAAATGTTCCAAATCGGATGCAGCATCCAGTGGAGACTGTGGCACAACATCCTTCGCACCCCAGTCAAGTTACAAATCTTCGGGTTACGCTCCTCAAACTACTGCCTCTTCTGCGCCGCCCCAGGTACCCTGGAACACATACCTGGCATGCCTTGTGAACAAGGAACTCGTCAAATACGCTTTGGATGCAGCAAAGCTTGCTTGCAACCACGCCCACACTCCGGAGGACTACTGGTACCTACTTCACTCTGAGCAGACCGCACACACCACCTGCAACTTCCTATTCATTGCGGCCAAGGCCGTCATTTACAACTTCTACTTGAAGCACACAAGAAGCAGTGACGATGTGCCTCCTGCCGACACATCGGCGCAACATCTGAAGTGGAGCCTACGGAGGAAGTTGCAGAGCAAACTTCTACTCGAATTCCACAGCAAAAATCCAGAAACTGTGGATCATCTTACCAGCGAATGGAACAGTGGCGGTCACCTCTTCACCATCACTGAACAGTCCATCACCTTCAACGTGTGACACTTAACATGAGAACGACCCAACCCCAAGAAACTGTTTTTTTTCTTATTTCCTGAAATTAAAATATTGAAACCTTTGTATTTCTTTCTAAAAAGTTTTCTTTATCTTTCTTTTTTGCTTTGTACATAGAATGTAAATAGTTGTTGTTGAAAATGTATCTACTGTTCACGTTTTAATAAAAAAAAAAAAAAAAAATATCTATAGGAGGTCCTCATGTACTGGAGATGTGCAAATGTATTCGCAATGGGTGGTTCAAAGAGGGAGACAAAAATAATTATAGACCTGTTAGTTTAACTTCTGTTCGAGGGAAAATAATGGAGTCGTTGGTGAAAGAGGTGATACAGGGTTACCTAGACAGGACTGCAGTGGTAGTTCAGACACAGATGGGTTTGTTAAGGGGAAGTCTTGTCTGACCAATTTAATTGGATCTTATGATGTGGTCACGAAGGAACTGGATGCAAAAAATAATTTTTATATCATATACTTGGATTTCGGGAAAGCTTTTGATACTTTTGCACATGGAAACCTGGTGCACAAATTGGAGCGCTATGGCATTAAGGACAAGTTACTGCAATAGATAATGGGATGGTTGAGTGGGAGATGGCAGAGAGTGGTAATAAATGGACACTTCTCTACGTGGACTAATGTTTATTAGTACTGGCCCCCAGGGTTTGGTGCTGGACCCATTGTTGTTTTGTGTATTTTTCAATGATATCGATGAAAGTACATCAGGGATAATATCCAAGTTTGCAGATGATATAGTGATTGGCAGAGTTGTTAATGACAGTAAAGACAGAATGCTACTACAACAGTATCTAGAAAAGTTACACAGATGGGCTGAGAAGTGGCAACTGAAGTTTAACATTGTCAAATGCAAAGTACTCCATATGGGTAGCAGTAACCCAAGAGAAATATACAAACTGTGTGGTATTATGCTTAGGGAGGTGGAGACTGAAAAAGATCTGGGGATAATTGTGTAGTCAGATATGAAGTTCTCTGAGCAGTGCAGATAGGCTGCCAGAATAGGTCATGGAGTTTTGTCAATGATATATAGGAATTTTGCTAGCAGAGACAAGGAGGTGATTATCCCTTTTTATAAGGCAATGGTCAGGCCACACCTTTGAGTATTGTATACAGGTCTGGAGGCCTCATTTTAAGAAGGATGTAGAGGAAGTCTCCAGTTGCAAGTTGTAGCAACTGGAGTCTAGGCACCTGCGAGGTGATCTTATCGAGGTGTATAAGGCATTGAATGGTTTGAGCAGGCTCATTGTTGACAGGATAGTTCCTCTTGCTCAGATTAAGAACCTGAGGGGGCATTGATTCAAATGGAGGAAAGACAGTTGTAGAATAGATGTGTGGAAATTTACATTTGGCCAGTAGGTAGTTGATTACTGGAACATACTTCCATCTGTCATGGAAGTTGATAGCTTAAATAAATTTAAGGCTGAATTAGACAAACTTTTGAAAAATTTGGATTGACCGGATGGGTGAAATGGGAAGGTTTTTTTTTTTTTTTTTTTTTTTTTGGCTGATGCTGTATAAGCTTGCTGTCTTGCATCATATGCCTCTGCTAATGCTAAATTTCTAAATTATATTATAAGCATTCTTCTTGAGTACTTCCCCTTCCCCCTTTTTCTTTTGTATTGTTTCACTGGTTTAGTTTATCATTTCGCTCTACTGGTTTGCCATACTACTGGCATACATTTCATTTTAGTTGTTTAGTTTATTTCATGCAACATTTAGTGGAATATGCCTATCTTCTGCCACTGATGTTTACATTACTAAATTTATATTTATTTTTATCTTTATTTTCCTTCATTTCATTTTAATTTGTTAAACTTTAGCTTATATTTAAATGGTAGCAGCATTACAAATTGCTAACACTACTGCTCTCTATAGCCCAATTTATTTCTATATATTTTAGTTCAACAGTTGTTTTGTCAATGATGTGGTTTTGCCATGTTGAGTGCTTGGCTTTCTGTCTTATTATTTTTCATTTGCATTTGTGGCTCGATATTTGGATCATTCTGTCATTGCATGGACTTCTCTAATGTTCGACATGTAGTGATTCCCTGACCATTATTGGCATTGTGGTTCTTTGTTAAGATGAGGCTTAATGGTCAGTCAATTTTATTATTTTTTATTTTTAGTTCATTTGGTTCCATATTGTTGGTAGTTTACGTCTCCATCTTTTGTGATATCTCACATAATTCGGACCTTGGTGCCATCGAGGGGGCGCCATTAACTTTTATATAATTGGCTTTTAAATTCTAAATTATATTAGCAGTGTTCCTTCCATGGTATCCTCTTCTTGTCTACTTCCTCTCCCCTTTTTTTCTTTTTGCATTGTTTCACTGGTTTAGTTTATCATGTCACTCTACTGGTTTGCCATACTACTGGCATTCATTTTATTTTAGTTTTTTAGTTCATTTCATGCAACATTTAATGGAATGTGCTTATTTGCTGCCACTGATGTTTGCATTACTAATTTTATCTTTATTTTCCTTCATTTCATTTTAATTTGTTAAACTTTAGATCATATATATACAGTAAGTCCCCATAGTATGTAAGAGATATGTTCCAGGATTTCTTACATAAATCGAGTTTTACGTAACTTGGGGAATGACTAATAAAATGTTGCTACTACAATCGAACTTGGTTATAACGAGCATGGAAATAATGAAATCACAGTTGTATACAGCAAAAAGCCATAATGGTTTTAATTTATGTTTTTCCCATACAATTGCTCACTGCTATAACGAGCGTATTACCTGATATACTGAACAAATTTTGGTAACTATGCAAACATTTTTAATTATTCGGGTAGTCGAAAAAAAACCCAATTCTTGGAATAGACGAAAATTAAAAGGACGACTTAGGTTTATGACCACCTGCCTCGGTTTAGCGGCCGGTTTATGACCTTGTCCTTCCGGGGACGAGGGCTTACAATAATTCATTGGCTTTCTGCTTGTCATATTACCCTATTTACAGATTGTCTTGTATTCACTGAACCATAAATTTATTTTGGGACGTCTAAGAACTTTGTATGCAGATCACTTTATCATTTTAAAATAAAATCAGCTAAAAACGAACCCTTCTTTCGGAAACAAGTCTACTAACAAAAGAAAGTGGCTCTTGATTTGCAAATAAGTTGAAATTATTCTTTAGTTAGAACGTGGTGAAAAAAATATTGAAGTGTGTAAAAAATTTTCTTTGTCCTCTTCATGAGTATCGACATTGTGGTAGAATAAAGATGTTTACACATTGGCACTGGAAAAGAACATAACCGGAGGAGGGGGGGAAATTGAGTGAAAAAAAAATTATGTAAGTCTGAAGTTACATAAGTCGGGGACTTGTGTGTGTGTGTGTGTGTGTGTGTGTGTGTGTGTGTGTGTGTGTGTGTGTGAACTTTTGACAAGGTAACCTTTTTAAAGGTTACCAAGCTCTTCACCTCCCTTTTTGAATTTTACTTTGTAATGGTGCAGTATAGTCTTGTTTTTGCACCATAAAAAATCAGATCAACTCAAATCCGTCAAAAGAATGTTAGAAGAATATTAAACATTCTTGATACGAAAAAACCTCCAGTTCCTGATGGCATTTCTGTATTTGTTCTCAAAACCTATGCTCCTGAGCTTGCATCTGTTCCTGTTGCTTTTCTTACACTTTCTTATTTGACTGGTGTTTTTCCTTCTGCCAGCAAATTCGTAAAAATGGTGACATATCCCTCCCATCCGAAGGCACTTATCTCTACTCTTTCCAAATTAGTGGAGAAATAAATTAACTGTCTGTTCCTAAACTATTTCAAACTTCCATCTGATCAATGAGCATCATTATGGATTCCATCATTGTCAATCCACTCGTGATATATTGAATCATTTTACCCGTTTTAGGTGAATCTCTAGCATTTGCTGTTGACATTTCAAAGGCTTTTGATTGTGTTTGGCATAAAGGTCTTCTAAACAAGCTCCCATCTTATGGGTTGATAACTGTTTTCTACAACTGGGTATCTGGTTTTCTCCATGACTACTCTGCAGGTTGTTGGTAGATGTCACTCTTCTAACTTTTCCACTAATACTGGTTTTCCCAAGGTTCAGTTATTTCTCTCACTCTTTTCATTCTTGTATATTAATGACCTTCCGCTGACTGAAAATCTTGTTAAATGTGTTGACGATAGCATGTTGTATCCCACCTTCCAGTCTGAGAAACCTTTTTCTGTGCAAAGCTTCAACTTCAAGAATATTCACAACCAATTTCTTAAATACTGATCTTGGAACAAAGAACACTGTTCATCTTAATCCTTCTAGTAGCATTAGCATTAGTAGAGGAATATGATGCAAGAAGGCAAGCTTATGCAGCATCAGCCAAAAAAAAGAAAAAAAGAAACTCACTTCAACTTCACCCCTAAATTCGTTCGAAATACCTGTCCAGCTGAGCCTTCAATTTATTTAGGCTATCAACTTCCACGACAAGCGATGGAAGTCTGTTCCACCAACCAACTACCCGCTGGCTAGGTATTCTCTGTACTCATTCCAGCAGCTCTACATCCTTCTTGAAATGAGGCCTCCAGACCTGTATACAGTACTCAAGGTGTGGCCTGACCATTGCCTTATACAAGGGAATAATTACCTCTTTATCCCTGCTAGAAAAATTCCAGTATATCATTGACAAGACACCATGAGCTACTCTTGCAGCCCGTCTGCACTACTCAGAGAACTTCATATCTGCCTGCACAATTACCTCCAGGTCCCTTTCATTCTCTACCACTGTCAGTGTAGTACCACAGAGTTGATATGTTGCTCTGGGTTTGCTGTTTTCCATATGTAGCAATTTACATTTGTCAATCTTAAACTTCATTTGCCACCTCACAGCCAATCTGCTCAACCTTTCCAGATCCTGGTGCAGCAGCATAGTGTCAGTAGTGACCTTGAAAATCCTGCCAATGCTCTGCCTTTGTATTGTCTGCAAACTTGGACATTAAGCTTGATATACCATCATCAATATCATTTATAAATACAGAAAACAGTAATGGACCCAACACTGAACCCTGAGGGACTCCACTAATAACATTAGTCCACGATGAGCAGTGTCCATTTATTACCACCCTCTGTCTTCTCCCCCTTAATCACCCCTTTATCGATAGCAGCAATTTGCCTCCAATGCCAAACTGCTCCAATTTGTGCAGCAGTCTTCCATGTGCAACAGTATCATAAGCCTATCTAAGATCCAAGTATATAATATCAAAGTTATTCCCTGCATCCAGTTCTTTTATGATTGCATCATAGTATCCAATCAAATTGGTCAGGCAAGACGTTCCCTTAACAAAACCATGCTGTGTCCAAAGCTATAACTATAGTAGGATCATCTAGAGAAGAGTCTAGATGATCCTGCAATGCTTCTTTAACCAGTGCCTCCATTAATTTTCCTGGAACAGAAGTTAAACTCACAAGTCTATAATTACTTGTGTCGGCCTTTGATCCTCCTTTGTGAATTGGGGTCACATTTGCACATCTCCAGTCTGTGGGTACCTCCCCTGAGTCCAAGGAAGCTCTCGTAATTATGGCTAAGGGTTTGCTTACTTCCTTTGCTGCCTCCGTTAATATAACTGGATACATCCCATCCACCTCAGGTGACTTTCTTGTGTTTATCTTCAACAATTTCTCCTCCACTTTACTCTCAGTTATTACAAGGTTCTCTAGCTTACTGCCAGACTTGAATACACCTCTGGCATTCCCCTCGCTGAATAACTCCTCATGTGTGAATGTCAATGCAAAATATTCACTTAGTTTGTTAGCTACTTGAGCAGGATCATCAACAGTTGACCGATCGATATCAGGTTGACCAATCTGATTCATCCCCTTCCTTCTAGAGTTTACATAAGTAAAGAACTCTTTGCTGTTTTTCTTTTCATACCTTGCCAAAGATTTCTCGTAATCTGCCTTTGCCTGCCTAACCTCCTTTGTAACTTAGTTACAGATCAACTTCTATCTATCATAGGCTTCTGTGTCACCCATTAATTTATATGTATCCCATGCATTTTTCTTCTCTGCCATGTCTCATTAGTTCTTCTGACATCCATTTAGGCCTAAACCTTGAACAATATTTCTTAGTTGGTATGTAAAGCCTAGTAGCTTCCAAGGTACGTTCTTTGAATGCTTCCCACTTTGAATTTGCTCTTGGTAACATCTTCAGTTGGCCCCACTGTATAGAATTTAAATACTGTCTCAGACCATCGTAGTCGCCTTTACGAAAGCAATAACCTTTCTCTTTACCCCTGATGGTAGTTACCTCTTTGAGTAAATCCCACTTCAGCACACTGTGATCACTGCCACCTAGTGGTTCCTTTATCTGCAGATTCGTAATGCATGAAGAATCACTACTGATAATCAAATCAAGAGTATACTCCCTCTAGTTGCCTCCCGAACATGCTGATGTAGAAAACAGCATCCAATAAATCTACAAAATGCTTGCTAGTGTGTGAGTGACCAACCCACAAATTCCAGTCAATATCTGGAAAATTAAAATCCCCCATTATAAGACTCTCTGATGTATTGGCCCACTGTATTTTCCTGTACAGCTTCTTATTATACTCATCAAAGTTATTAGGCCTATAGCACACTCCTACTTTCAATTTTGATCTCCCAATGCTTATGTCACACCAAACTGACTCAACACTGCACTGTCCAGCGATGTCGACTGGCTTCACTTCCTTGGATTTTGTTTTTCTTAACTAATAGCATAACCCCTCCTCCCTTCCTATCCTGTCTATCCTTTCTGTAGACATTGTCCCCAAATTCCAGTTCTGCATTCCTTATATCTGTGTGACACCACATCTCTGATATCACAACAATATCCCCCTTTGATGCTTTGAGCAATACCTCAAATTCATCAAATTTATTTACCCAACTCCTAGCATTGGTGTACACAGAAGTATACATGCACCTACGTACAGGCAACCAGAGAAAGTAATATTCTTGATCTGGTTATCAGCAGTGATCATTCGTGTATTATGAATTTGCAGATAAAGGAACCACTAGGTGGCAGTGATCACAGTGTACTGATGTGGGACTTACTTAAAGATTTAATTACCATCAGGGGCAAAGGAAAGGGTTTTTGCTTCCGTAAGGTGAGTACAGTGGTTTCCGACAGTTTTTAAATTCTGTACAGTGGGATAAATTGACGATGTTACCAACAGTAAATTCTAAGTGGGCAGCTTCGAAGGAATTAATCGTCGAAGCCACTAAAAGTTTCATACCTTTTAAAAAATATTGTTCAAGGTTTAGGCCTAAATGGTTATCTAATGAACTAATGAGACTCGTAAGAGAGAAGAAAAATGCATGGGATGCATATAAATTATCAAACGACTCAGAAGCCTATGGCAGATATAAGCTTGTCTTTAATCAGGTGACAAAGGAGGTTAGGCAGGCGAAGGCAGATTATGAGAAATCCTTGGAAAAAGATGCTAAGAAAAACAGCAAGGATTTCTTTTCTTATATAAACTCTAAAAGGAAGGGGATGAATCTGCTTGTTCCACTTAACATCGATGGTTCGACTGTTGATAATCCTGCTCAGATAGCAAACAAACTGAGTATTTTGCATCTACATTCACACATGAGGAATTATTAAGGTTTGAAAATGGCAGAAGGTTATCAAATTGTAGCAGGATACTTAATGATTTTGTAATAACTGAGAGCAAAGTGGAAGAGAAACTGTTGAAGTTAAACGTAAGAAAAGCACCTGGGGTGGATGGGATCTATCCAGTTATATTAAAGGAGGCGGCAAAGCAACTAAGCAAACCCTTAGCCATATTTATGAGAGCATCCTTAGACTCAGGGGAGGTTCCCACGGACTGGAGATGTGCAAATGTATCCCCAATCCACAAAGGGGGATCGAACTGTGACAAGAGTAATTACAGACCAGTTAGTTTAACTTCTGTTCCGGGTAAAATAATAGTCACTGGTTAAAGATGCATTGCAGGATCATCTAGACAAGACTGCAGCAATAATCCAGACACAGCATGGGTTTGTTAAGGGAAAGTTTTGACAAATTTGATAGGATATTATGATGTGGTTACAATGGAACTGGATGCAAAAAATAATTTTGATATCATATATTTGGATTTCAGGAAAGCTTTTGACACTGTTTTGCATGGAAGACTATTGTACAAATTGGAGCAGAATGGTATTAAGGGTAAGTTGCTACAATGGATAAAAGGATGGTTAAGTGGGAGAAGACAGAGGGTGGTAATCAATGGGTGCTGCTCTTCTTGGACTAATGTTATTAGTGGAGTCCCACAGGGTTTGGTGTTAGGTTCACTGTTGTTTTGTATATTTATCAGTGATATTGATGAAGGTAAATCAGGCTTAATGTCACAGTTTGCAGATGATACAAAGGTTGACAGGATTGTTAATGACAGTAATGGCAGCGTGCTACTGCAACAGGATCTAGATAATTTGGTCAGATGGGCTAAGAAGTGGCAACTGAAGTTTATCCTTGACAAATGCAAAGTACTGCATATGGGTAGAAGTAACCCCAGAGAAACGTACCAACTGTGTGGTACTACACTTAAGGTGGTAGAAAATGAAAAAGACTGGGAGTAATTGTGCAGTCAGATATGAAGTTTTCTGAGCAATGCAGACAGGGCAGGTCATGGCGTTTTGTCAATGATATATAGGAATTTTGCTAACAGGGAAAAGGAGGTGATTATCCCTCTGTATAGGGTAATGGTCAGGCCACGCCTTGAGTACTACGTACAGGTCTGGAGGCCTCATCTTAAGAAGGATGTAGATTTACTTGAGCGTGTACAGAGAAGGGCAACAAGACTGGTGAGGGGAGTGAAGGGATCCTCTTACCAAGAGAGGCTTAAGTTCTTCAAATTGCAGTGGCTGGAGACTAGGCACCTGCGCGGTGATCTGATTGAGGTCTATAAGGCCTTGAATGGGTTGAGCACGCTGAATTCTGATGGGATCCTCCCACTTGTTCAGAATACGAACCTACGGGGACATAAGTTCAAATTAAGAAAGGATAGATGTAGAATAGATGTGCGGAAATTTGCCTTTAGCCAGCGGGTGGTTAATTGCTGGAACAAACTTCCATCTGTCGTTGTGGAAGTTGATAGGTTGAATAAATTTAAGGAGGAACTGGACAGGCATTTGGAGGGAATGGTGTGATTTTTTTTTTTTTTTGGCTGAAGCTGCATAAGCTCATACACTTGATCTCTTGCATCAAATGCCACTCTACTACTACTACTATTACCTGTTTCTATTCTTAGCTATCCTAACACAACCCATGTGTTTACTTGTACCGCAATGACTCCCAGCAGTCTCTGAAATATCCTGCATCTTGTTTTTCAGGTTTCTGCTCATTCCAATAGAAGCAGTGCAAGAATTACTTTCACCTCTGCCAGTGGCTACTGTTAATCTATTACTCTTTTTATCCCCTCAGGCTAGCAGTTTTCCGACCCACATAACACTGCCTTGATAGTGCACCCTTTCTATTTAAGTGTATCCCATCCCTGTAGAAGCAGTCTCTTCTGTTAACAAGTACAGTCCAGGCTGAAAAAAATTCTACCCCTTCAGCCTTGCACAATCTTTCCAGGGCCGAATTAATCGAAAAGGCTCTCATCATATACTCCCTCCTATCCTGTCTGGGCAGAATTGCAGACAATTTCAAATTCAACCCTAATTCACGCCTTTTTTTCAGCAGTGACCTGTACTTGTTAAGTAATTCTACCGGTCTCCTACTCTTGATATCATTAGTGCAAACGTGTTCAACTATATCACCTTTTGTGCCCTTAAAATCATTATATTAAGACAGGATAATACTCAATCCTGTCTTAATATCTTGCAAAAAAGAATATTGCTACTATAGTTATGTTCAAAGATTCTCAGATTTCAATCTCAGAAACAAGATCACATCATATAGCACGATGCAATGTGATTAAAGTCAGTCCTCGTATAGCATGATAGTTGTGTTCCTAGAAACCCTCGTGCAATGCAAAATCGTTCACTATAAATAACAGGCCCTATGGGAAAAATAGGATTAGGTGCTGACCAACCAAGATTTGAACACACATTTTTAACCAAAACATTACCGAACACAATAAATAATCAATTAAATACGTATTTTATTACAACTATTACGTAATAAAATATTGCTAATGCTTTTTCTTCTGGCATAAGCAAACTTGTTCTTTGTTTGATCTACTGTCCAAACAGATGACAGCTATTCCATCTCTTCCAATTCTTTGTGTCTTGATCTAATGGATTTTGTTACACTTTGAGTTGTTCCTGCTATGGAAGTTGTTTTTATTTTCTCTGCATTCTTTCTAATTCTTGGCATTGCCTCATTTAGGCCTGTAGCATGTGCATTATCATAATGTGCAATCAAATCACCTTGTAGGTGCTTAGTCTCCAGATGCTGCAATTTGCAGAACTTAAAAAGCCTTTTCTGGTAAGAGCACCCTTTTGTTCCCCCTCCCTAATCTTGTTGCCCTTCTCTGTTCTCATTCTAGTAGCTCTACATCCTTCCTAAAATGAGGCCTCCAGACCTGTATGCAGTACTCAAGGTGTAGTCTGACCATTGCCTTATACAAAGGGATAATCACTTCCTTATCCCTGCTAGCAAAGTTGTATATTATTGACAAACCCTTGTGAGCTGCCCTGCCAGCCTGTCAGCACTGCTGTGTAAACTTCGTATCTGACTGCACAATTTCCCCCGTCTTTTTCGTTCTACACTATCCCGAGTATTTACTTGTTCCATGATGACTCCCAGCAATTCTTGAAATCCCCAGCACCGTGCTTTCCAGACTGCTGCTCATTCCAGTAGAAGCAATGCAAGAATCACTTTCCACTCTGCCTGTGGCTATTTTTAATCTATTAGTTGTGTACCCTCCCCCAAGCTAGCAGTTTTTTACAACCCACCTAACACTGTCTCAGTATCATCAGCAAATATTCTTGCACCCTTTCCGTTTAAGTGTATATCATCCTTGTAGAAGTGGTCTCTCCTGTTAACAAATACAGACTACAATGAAAAAAAAATTCTCTTCCAGTAGCCTTGCATAATCACTCCATGGTTGAATTTATTGAAAAGGCTTTCATCATATTCTCTCTTTCTCTCTCTCTCTCTCTCTCTCTCTCTCTCTCTCTCTCTCTCTCTCTCTCTCTCTCTCTCTCTCTCTCTCCCCCCATCATATCATATCTGGGCAGGATTGCTGACACTTTCAAATTTGACCATAACTCATGAGTTTTTTTCAACATTGACCTCTACTTGTTAAGTAAGTCTGCAGATTTCCTACTCTCAATGTCAGTTAGTCATTTGTGTTTTAATTGACGGAAGGTTGTTATAGCAAGTTAAATTTATTTATTTTTTTATCTGCAGTTTTACAATGTATTTCTTGAAAAATCGTATGTTTTTTTTTTTTATCTGGTTGTTAATTTAATAATAGTCTACATTCTGTCTGTTAGAATGTCATTTAGCATACTTGTAGCAAAAAGGGAGATCATTTTCATAAATGGAAAGATAAACTGCGTACATGATTTTGAAGCTATGCCACAGAATAAATTGGAGGTGATTTTTTTTTTTTTATTATAGAGGGTTAATAATACTGTGTGTGTTAACAAACATAACTGTTCTTTGTCATCATTTAACGCTACATATATATATTTATATATATATATTTTTTTTATTATTATTTTTTTATTAATGATTACTAAAGGCCATGAGCTTAAGTAACTTTTTTTTTTGTTTTGAGTGGATTTTAACATAACATTTTCAAAACTTTTGATCATTTCCTTGTAGTCTAACTCTACCTTGCTCAGCTGAAAAAAATGACAGTATATTTTCTGGTCCATAAGATGCAGTCTTTTTTTTATTCCTGAAAAATGTTGCCTAAAATTCTCAAGCCTTATGATCCAAAACATATACAGTCAGTCCTCGTATAACACGTGTTTACATTACACGAATTCGATCATACACGATTTATAAATAGGGGACCGATATCTTATATAACACGAACCGAATTCGCTTATGCACGATTCGCCGTTGTGTTTACAAGAAATGGCAGTCGAACGCAACACGATTGGAACGAAGAGAAGATTCTGAAAATGTATTTATGTGTTTTATATCAGTGAAGGGGAAACACATTTCACCATAATAACGTAAAATTCCAGCTATCGATATAATCACAAATGCAATTAGATGGAGTTTACTACCGGTTTATAACAGATTCCACTAGCAGAAACGCAACTGGAAATTGTTTTTACTGTTTTATGGTAGTAACCCCTAGAAATGTGCTTTAGTAAAATATGAGGTGTTAATAGTGTATCTCTGCCTTTATGGTGTTGTTTATTCAGTTGCTACAAGCGCGCAGCTTTGTTTATGTATATCAAGCGTGCCTCCTCATTTTGTAATTGTGCTTTATTCCCTAAAAATGAGTAAAATACTTAAAAAGTGTGAAAAGGAAGCGTCCTGGTGAAGACACTGCAGATTCAGACAGAAAAAAAAAAAAAAAGCAATATTGATAAACAGAGGCGGACGGGATCAAAAATTCTTACCCGGGAAAATTTGTAGTGTCCACACACTAGCGTTTATTGCCAAAATCACTGGCCTCTGGCCCACCGTGGTTTCCCCGGTAAGGCTTATGGCCAGTCCGCCACTGTCTATAGCGAAAAAACATGAAACTGTGAAACGCTTTGAGCGAAATGAAAGACCATGTGATATTGCACGTGCTACAGACCTAAATGAGGCAACGCCGAGAATTACAAAGAATGCAGAGAAAATAAAAACAACTTTCATCGCAGGAACAACTCAAAGTGTAATTAAAATCCATTAGATTAAGACAAAGAATTGGAAGAGATGAAACGGCTGTCATCTGTTTAGATAGAAAATCAAACAAAAAACAAGATTGCTTACGATAGAAGCAAAAGCATTAGCAATATTTTATTACGTAATAGTCGTAATAAAATACGTATTTTATCCGTAAAAAATACTTACGTATTTTGTATTACAGTATTTATTATATTATAATAAAATATAATATAATAATAAAAATATTATAAAAATTATAATATTTCTTTATTATGCATTTTAATCGTTATCAAATACGTAAGTATTTTATTACGATTATTTATTGTGTTTGGTAATGTTTTGGTTACCAATGTGTGTTTAATCTTGGGTGGTCGGCACCTAACCCTATTTTTCCCATAGGGCCTGTTGTTTATATTGCACGATTTTGCATTGCACAAGGGTTTCTAGGAACACAACTATCGTGCTATACGAGGACTGACTGTACTAGGTGTGCACATTGAGGAAAGTATAGTCAAGATGTCTCTGTTGGCCTACTGAAAAAAGTTAACTCTTTTAGTGTGTAACCAATTCTGATCACATGTAAAGGCGGCAACAAAAAGGATGATTCCTCTGTTAAATCTGGAGTAGCTATAATTCCAATGAGTACTTAACTGCAGCCATTGTACATCCCAATTAACAAACCCCTGAAAGCATCCATTTGTGAGTAGACCAGATGGATGGAGACACCAAATCACAATTTTATTTTCTGCCTCCCTCCGTTGTTGGTAATTTTTCATCAACAGGAACAATAAAGTTAATTTCACAGAAGTACAAATGGGCGAAAAATTTTTGGGTGTATGATACATGAGAGAGTTGCCATGAGTGTGGAAGCAGTAATCCTCATTATCTTTGCTACAAATTATGAGTATGATAGTACTGACAATGAGATTTTGGCATTCCATAATGAGTAAAAGCTTCATACTGTGTTGCTTAGTAAACACTTTTGGATCTCTCTTCCAAATATATGGTGCAATAAAATAATTTTTCCAAAAAATTTCCTTCTGAAACTGTATAATAAGATTGATGTTTACCACAGAGAAGCTCTGTTTTATTATAAAATCCTGCAGACCACATTTCATAAGTTACATGGACTACTTGTGGTCCTTATAACTGAAACTGAGCTAGAGAACAAGGATATAACCAGTAATATTAGAGAGTGGATAAGATTCAGTAGATAAGGTCTTCCAGATCCTATAGCCTTTTGGTGTCGTTTGTGGACGACGTTTTTGTGATCATTCCCCGAGAGTCAGGAGACTGACTTTTGCATCACCTCAGCTCTCTGCCACCATTTCTTCAATTCACCATTGAAATCCAAGTAACCAAGAAATTTCAGCGTGAGGGCGCACATTTCAAGATGTCAGTCTATCGCAAGCTGATGTGTGCTGGCCAATTCACCAACTACTGATCAACACATGCTCGCAGCTAACTTCTTGGCACCATGCGGGCCTTACTAACCTGCGCCTGGACCCACTCCAGTTCTCTGGATGAAAGGCACACTGAGATTGTTAAGGTAAAAGCAAATCTGGAAAAATGCAGCTACCCCGCCAGTGTCTTAGATAGGTGGGTATGACCTGCAGGCCCTCGACCGCGTCGCCAACCCTAGGGCCACACGCAGCAATGACTCCACCTTTATCCCATACTACCCAAACCTGTCACAAGAACTTTCTAGGGTCTTACAGGCTCATGGAATAAAGTGCGTGCAGCTTCCGGGCCGACTATTGCAGTCCCTCGTTTCGAATGTTAAGACACCGATTCCCCGCACTCCTATGGAGCACCTTGGTGTCATTTTCTGCCGTAACTGCACTGGCTGCTGCATAGGTGAAACTGGCAGAATACTTGGAAATCGAGTCTCTGAGCATGAGAAAGCAATTTGTTCCTCAGACACTCAGCAATCGCGGAGCACTTCTGGTCTACCCACAACAATATCGGCCCACGACGCGACATCGAAATTATTGACCAATCCTGCCACTACCATCGGCATGTTGTCTGGTTGGAATCGCTCCACATCTCGTGTTGTAGCGATTCTTTTAACTGAAACAGAGATGGGTTGTATCCATCGCATCACTGAGGCAAACATCCTCCTAAGTGACAAACGTTGGCACTTGCAGCCTAGCAAAACGTTACAGCTACAACTGCAAGCCTCTACTTCCAACAACTAATTGTTGCCAGTAACTGTATCACATGGTTTCCACCTTGCATGACAACCATAGCTGGGCACATGACATTCTGTATTTTGTAATAATGCTTATAACTGAAAAAAGGCATCTTCCGTCCGAAAGCTATTATGATTTATTACTTTTATTTTTGTTTTATTTTAATTTGTTCCAAGTTTATTAAAGGAATTTTACTTCAACCTATTTTTATTTTATCTATTTTTTTTTTTTTTTCTCAGCGATACTGCATTATTATATTTAGTAAGATTCAGTTTATAAATTAAATGTTAAATGTTTTATGCTTTTCTTTTAGACCTCCTAAGGAATATCAGGACACAAGTTTTGATCAAGTTAATAAAGCCTTATACTCGTATCCACATACCATTTATTTCAAAGGTTGGTTTTTGTTTTTATAAAGAAATTTTTTCATTATAAATTTATTTGCATATTGTTTCATGGTAATAGTTGCTAAAATATGAAGAAATATGTGTAGCATAATTTTTGTTGTGACCATGGGTTGATGTTCAGTAAATTATTTGTCGATGAGAGGAATTATTGTTATTTTGTTATGGACAGTGGAAAGTTTTTTTTTTTATATATATATATATATATATATATATATATATATATATGGGTTCCTCATTATCCAAGGATAATTGGTTCCAGAAAATTCTATTTAAAACAGGGACCAATTTTTGTAATGTTTAATGTTTAAATAAAACTAAATGCAACTAGGCATATTATTTTAAGAGTTTAAGATTCTATATCTATATAATACCGGTGTAGATATACCATAAACAGCTCTTAAAGAAAAACTATGATAGTAGTGTGAAAAGCATCATCTTATCTGTATCTCATATTGTGCTCATCTTTCACGAGTTGCCCATATATCAGTGGGTGGGCAGGTACCCTGGTATCGCAAGTGAAGCGTTTTCTTATTCGAGGTAGTACAATACATGGGCAACTTGTTGTGAAGGATGAGTAGATATGGTGTGTCTACACTGATATTATATAGTAATGTTTATTATGTACTTTTACATAGTAAAAAATGTATGAAGGGAATGGAAAAATGAGAATTATTTCATTAGACATTTTTTATTATAATATGTTACAGAACGTAAGGTTAAGTAAAGTTTATTGAAGTTACACTATTTTTCAGTTGTACAAATAAAAAATGAATCTAGAGTCATTCTTGTAGTTGTTGTTTTTTTTGTCGTATTTTTTCAGGTAAAATTGTGTTGTAGCATTTAGTTATGTCTTGAACTTCGCGCTTAACATTTATTGCGCGATCATGAAGAAGATTGTTCTCATAAAAAATATTCAAGTGCTTGGTCAATTTTCTCAAGGGAAAAAGCTTTAATTTTCAAATCCTCATAACTGCGGGGACTCAGATAATGAATACTTGGATACCGGGGATCCCCTATATACACTTGGTCATCGACTTATGACCTATGCGACTTACGACCACAGAAAAAATGAATGAATAAATTAATAATAAATCAGGAAGTCACTACTGAGGACAGCCATAACCCAGGTGAGGAGGCACATCGATAACGGGAGTTCTGAGGACACCACCAGGCACATATACTCAGTCGCTCTCTCTCTCACATACACTCAGTCACTTTCAGGCATCTGTTGCGTGTGTTATATTAATTACAATTCTACTAAAATATCCATAAAACGTTTAGTAAAAGGAAAATGCCTTCATATACATATACGCCAGCTAAGAAGTCAAGGAAAACTATTGATTTAGAGTGTAAAATGAAAGTTATCCAGCAGTATGAAGGCGGAAAGAAAGTGAATGCGATAGCACGTGACTTGAATTTATCACATTCCACGGTATCGATGATACTTAAGGACAAAGAAAGAATTCGGGAAGCTGTGAAAGGTTCTGCACCTATTAAGTCTACAATTTTAACCAAACAACAACAGGGACCCATCCATGAAATGGAGAAATTGTTCTTTATGTGGATGGAACATGTAATACAGGAGAGACTGTGTCTACAGGGATGGGATACACTTAATTACAAAAGGTGCAAGAATATTTGCTGATGCTATCAAGGTAGTGTTAGATGGGTCGGAAAACTTCTAGCTTGGGGGGTTACAAGGAATAATAGATTAACAGTAGCTGCTGGCAGAGGTGAAAGTGATTCTTGCACTGCTTCTATTGGAATGAGCAGCAGCCTGAAAAACAAGACGCAGGATATTTCAGAGACTGCTGAGAGTCATTACTGTACAAGTAAACACATGGGTTGTGTTAGGGTAGCTAAGAATAGGAACAGGTGCATGTATACTTGCGTGTACACCAATGCTAGGAGTTTGGTAAATAAATTTGATGAATTTGATGTATTGTTCAAGACATCAAAGGCAGATATTGTTGGGGTATCAGAGACGTGGTGTCACACAGATATACAGAACTGGAATTTGGGGTGTACAATGTGTACAGAAAGGATAAGAAGGGAAGAGGGGTATTGCTATTAGTTAAGAAACACATAAAATCCAAGAAATTGAAGCCAGTCGACATCGCTGGACAGCGCAGTGTCGAGTCAGTTTGGTGTGAAATAAGCATTGGGAGATCAAAATTGAGAGTAGGAGTGTGCTATAGGCCTAATGACTCTGATGAGTATAATAAGAAACTGTACAGGGAAATAGAGTGGGCCAGTAAATCAGATATTTCTTATAATGGGGGATTTTTATTTTCCAGATATTGACTGGAATTTGTGGGTTGATCACTCACACACTAGCAAGGCTTTTGTGGATTTATTGGATGATTGTATTCTACATCAGCATGTTCGGGAGACAACTAGAGGGAGTAATACTCTTGATATGATTATCAGTAGTGATTCTTCTTTATCTGCAGATTCGTAGTGATGCACTAAGAATCTGCAGATAAAGGAACCACTAGGTGGCAGTGATCACAGTGTGCTGAAGTGGGATTTACTCAAAGAGGCAACTACCATCAGGGGTAAAGGGAAAGATTTTTGCTTTCATAAAGGCGACTATGATGGTCTGAGACAGTATTTAAATTCTATACAGTGGGACCAACTGATGGTGTTACCAACAGCAAATTCAAAATGGGAAGCATTCAAAGAACTTATCTTGGAAGCTACTAGGCTTTACATACCAACTAAGAAATATTGTTCAAGGTTTAGGCCTAAGTGGATGTCAGATGAACTAATGAGGCATATGGCAGAGAAGAAAAATGCATGGGATACATATAAATTAATGCGTGACATGTCAGACTATGATAGATACAAGTTGATCTGTAACTAAGTTACAAAGGAGGTTAGGCAGGCAAAGGCAGATTACGAGAAATCTTTGGCAAGGTATGCAAAGAAAAACAGCAAAGAGTTCTTTACTTATGTAAACTCTAGAAGGAAAGGGATGAATCAGATTGGTCCACTTGATATCGATGGTTCAACTGTTGATGATCCTGCTCAGGTAGCTAACAAACTAAATGAATGTTTTGCATCGACATTCACACATGAGAAGTTATTCAGTGAGGGGAATGCCAGAGGTGTATTCAACTCTGGCAGTAAACTAGATAATCTTGTAATAACTGAGAGTAAAGTGGAGGAGCAATTGTTGAAGATAAACACAAGAAGGGCACCTGGGGTGGATGGGATCTATCCAGTTATTTTAAAGGAGGCAACAAAGGAAGTAAGCAAACTCTTAGCCATAATTATGAGAGCTTCCTTGGACTCTTGGTGGTACCCATAGATTGGAGATGTGCAAACGTGACCCCAATTCACAAAGGAGGATCAAAAGCTGACCCAAGTAATTATAGACCTGTGAGTTTAACTTCTGTTCCAGGAAAATTAATGGAGGCACTGGTTAAAGAAGCACTGTAGGATCATCTAGACAAGACTTCAGTTATAGCTCGGACACAGCATGTTTATGTTAAGAAAAAGTCTTGCCTGACCAATTTGATTGGATACTATGATGCAGTCACAAAAGAACTGGATGCAGGAATAACTTTGATATTATATGTTCGGATCTTAGAAAGGCTTTTGATACTGTTGCATATGGAAGACTGCTGCACAAATTGGAGCAGTGTGGCATTGGAGGCAAATTGCTGCTGTGGATAAAGGGATGGTTGAGTGGGAGAAGAGAGAGTGGTAATCGATGGACACTGCTCATCGTGGACTAATGTTATTAGTGGAGTCCCTCAGTGTTGGGTCAATTATTGTTTTCTGTATTTATAAATGATATTGATGATGGTATATCAGCTTAATGTCCAAGTTTGCAGACGATACAAAGGTTGGCGTGGTTGTTAAGGACACTACTGACGCTATGCTGCTGCAACAGGATCTGGAAAGGTTGAGCAGATGGGCTGAGAGGTGGAAAATGAAGTTTAATATTGACAAATGTAAAGTACTACATATGGGAAACAGTAACCCCAGAGCAATGTATCAACTGTGGTACTACACTGACAGTGGTAGAGAATGAAAACACCTGGGGGTAATTGTGCAGGCAGATATGAAGTTCTCTGAGCAGTGCAGATGGGCTGCAAGAGGAGCTCATGGTGTCTTGTCAATGATATACAGTAATATTTTTAGCAGGGATAAGGAGGTGATTATTCCCTTGTATAAAGCAATGGTCAGGCCACACCTTGAGTACTGTATACAGTTCTGGAAGCCTCATTTCAAGAAGGATGTAGAGCTGCCGGATGCCTAATCGTACGCACATACCCCAAGTAGAAAAAAGGATGCCAGGATTCAAAGCTTTTAAGGATCGGTTAACTTTGTTGCTTGGTGGGATTGTCGCGGGTTTTAAGCTGAAGCCTTTTCTCATTTATAATTCAGAAAACCCTCATGCATTTAAGCACATCAACAAGCACACACTGCCCATTTACTACCGTTCAAACCCTAAAGCTTGGATGACTCAAGCACTGTTCGAAGACTGGTTCATGAACTGCTTCATTCTCCAGGCTTGTGAATATTGTGCGGAGAGAGGTGTCCCTTTCAAGATTTTATTGGTTATGGACAATGCCACTGGCCATCCCCCTCATCTGGATGACCTTCATCATGATGTCAGAGTGGTTTTTATGCCACCTAATTCAACTGCTCTTATTCAACCCATGAATCGGGGTGCTATTTCAGCATTCAAGGCTCACTATCTCAGAACGACATTCGCACAAGCTATTGAAACGATAGATTCTGATGCTGATTTATCTTTGCGAGACTTTTGGAAGCAGTACAACATTCTTCAGTGTATCGAGAATATTTCAACCGCATGAGAATGTGTAACAAAGAATTGTATGTCGGGAATTTGGAAAAAGTGTCTAAAATGTTATGCGAATACTGCATTTGAAGGATCTGAAAAAGGAGAGGAGTTGGAAGTGATTACAGAAAAAATAGTTAAACTTTCAAAAAATCTTAAATTAGAATGTGAAATATAAGACGTAGAGGAGTTGCTAGATTGTGAGACAAAAGAACTTTCGGATGAAGTGTTGATTGAATTGGAAGCACAGAGTGGCACAAGAAAAAGTGAGAGAGGAAGAAGAGAAAGAAGAGGAGCTAGAAAAGAAATTCACTGTAAAGGGTTTATCAGATTCTTTTCCACAACTGAATAAAGCTTGCGCCAGTTTCGAAGCAATGGAACCTAATGTCGAATGATTTAGAAAGGTTGAACGTATCATTCAAGATGCTGTGCGTTGCTGTCGTGAATATTTGAAGAAAAAAAGAAACAAACTGTTCAAACAATGCTCAGCAAGTTCCTCATCAAGAAAACATCTACCCCAACCCAAGAACATGACCCTGACGATCCACAACCCAGCACAAGCAAAGATTAAAAATTAATTTTGTAAATTTCATTTGTATTAATTTTTACATTAATTTTAGATTGTATTTTTGTGTTTACAGTACATTATGTACAGCATTATTTTTCACATTACGTACAATATAATTATAGATGTAGTTTTTTATTTTTATAAACAGTATGAATAATAAACCAATTAAAATGTAGAGAACATTTGAATTTAACCTCATTTAGCATTGATAATAGTGTAATTTAACCTTATAGAGAGAAATAGCCTAGGCGTAGAAATGAAGGTATGTACAGTATCACTAAGTAAAAGATCAAAATATCACTGTATTTAAAATAAAAGATGATAAAAATTTAAAAGATTATAAAAATAAATTATAAAGTTGATAAAAAGATTAGAAAGGTTAAAAAATACTATTAATAAATATATGGCCTACATACAACCAGATTGACTTACGACCGGTCAGTCAGAATAGAAGTTGGTCGTAAGTTGATGACCAACTGTATATATATCAAATGTGATCTACTATTTGTCACAATTTTTGATGGCAATTTTTTTTTTTTTTTTTTTTGACATGGCTAAAATTGTCTGATCACATTTATATACAAAATAAATTCTTCTCTTTTTTGGTGATTCCTTTCTACTTCTCTCTCTCTCTCAGGGTAATAGGGAATTTTTTTTTTTTTTTTTGGCTGGTGCAGCATAAGCCTCAGGCTTTCTTGCACCATATGGCTGATAATGATAATAATAACAATACACAAAATTAATTTCCCACTGCAAAACTCTGAACTTTGTAAGGAAAGTAAAGCAGTGGGGTGGGCACCAAAAACCCATTTGTGATGTTTGTAACAATGTGTTGGATCTGGTGAGTATGGGCTTTGCACACCCAGGGTCCTGAGCTGGATATCATCATTCTTCTCTTTCTTAGTGATTCCTTTCTACTTCTCTCTCTCTCTCTCTCTCTCTCTCTCTCTCTCTCTCTCTCTCTCTCTCTCTCTCTCTCTCTCTCTCTCTCTCTCTCTCTCTCTCTCACTCACTCACTCACTCACTCACTCACTCACTCAGGGTAACTTGAGGATTTTTTTTGGCTGGTGCAGCATGAGCCTCAAGCTTCCTTGCACCATATGGCTAATAATAATAATAACGTAAGGAAATGCCAGCTTTAGTTCAGTGAGTCTCGTCAGGTAGAGATGATCTGTTGGTTGTCATTCAGAAATACTGACAGAGCTGGATGCTGAGCTCCTGAAGTCAGTAGTCTAGTGCTCAAGAATTCTTTGAGCAGGTTGCAAACATTAGCATATAAAGAGTATTGGTTCCACACCACCTAATCCAAAAATACAACCAGATGCAACAACCTGCAAATAAGCGATAATAAAATAGAGAGTGCCATTTTTAATTGAATTGTTGTTTTGGTTGAGAACTGGGATTCACTTGAAAGCCAAATGCATGTAAATTATGGCCTTTGGAAGCCACTGGCTAGTTACTTTCCTCAGGACAGAAACCAGTACTGCCGATAGTGGAAAACCACAGTCTTGTGTTTTTGGTATGATATTGTTGGCATAATTTACTTTAAGGTATTGAAATTGAGTCAAACCATAACTTTGTCAGTACTTAGACTATTGCACCATTGTCTAATTGGAAAAAAAAAAAAAAAACAAAATGTGAACTTCGTGAAAAGAAAAGTTGTTCTGTAGCCCAACAACAGTGTGAAACTCATCCTTCTAAAATAACCTATCAGAAGATTGTGTAAATCTGAATAAATTACCATATTTAATCAAATAATTGTATTTTTTCCCAAAAATTTTCAAGCTCAAAAACATAGGCATACGAGTTATGAGATGATATTTGATTGGTGACAAAAGTCGTAACTTTTTTTTGTTTTTTCGAAACATTAGGGAAACTAACATTACATTAAAAAATTTAACATTTGTTAACAAATTGGCTATCAGGTATTGCTGTTCTTTGTTGCATGAAGTATGTGGTAGTTAGAACACAGAAAACATATTACATTGGGTCTCTCTGTAGTTGTGCTATGACTTCTTTGTTCCATTATTTTGTGTACAATGACTTCTATGGTATGAAGATAATAAACCAATTGTCCTTTTTAGAATGCTTCACTAAAAAGCCAAAGAAATACCACAAATTTTCAGAAGACAGTGCAAGATTTTTAATGTTTTTTGCAAGAATGATCACAAAGTAAATCCATTGCCTTGTGTACTATATGTAGATGTGATTTTTTAGTTTTCAGTGAAGGGAAATGTGATGTAATCAGACATTTGAAAACAGGTAAACATAAGGACAATGTACAATGTAAAAATAATGTAGCATTTCAGAATGCAACATTGGAAAACTGGCAACCTTGATTCTTTTGTGGATGATAAATGTAAATGAAGCAGGAAATGTCAAAATCTCTCTGCAAATTATCACAGTTCCCGCAATTCTTTACATGGATAACTTTTTTTTAATTAAATTTATTAACTATTTTATTTTATTCTTTTGACTCTTTGAGCTGTCAATCAAATGGAAATAAGAAAATAAGTTTTAATGAAGTTACCTACAAAGGAATTACCTACAAAACTGCTATGGTAATATTCCACTTTAAAAATAAAAAAATTAAGAAAATACAGGCTGGCCTCAATTAATGTGATTAATTTGTCCCGCGAGTGCATCGCACAGAACGGAAACGCATTAATCGAATATAATAATCAATAGGAAAAATTATAATTGGTCCATGACCTTCAGGAATGTCCATTAAGAATTTTAAAAATACCATCAAAACAACTTTTTAACTGTGTATCATGTAAAAGATATTGAAAATAATTATAGAATTAAATGTTTATTGCAAAAATTATACAATGAAGAAACAACTTGTTACAGAAATACAGTGGATTCCGGTTATTTGGGCCACCGGTTAATCGGGGCAGCCGTTTATTTGGGGCAAATCTTAAAAAACAGAACCCAATCGAGAAAATAGCCAGGATTTACTTCGCTTAATTGGGACAAAATGCCGTTTAATCGGGGCAGAAGACCACAGCACTGAAGATTACCCTACGATTGTCCCCAACCGTACCACGTAGTTCGGTCGAATTTCTGGAGGTCACAACCATAAAACAATAAAAACAACTAGCAGTCACATGTTTATTGGGCCTTTGTGTTAGTGAAATCTATCATAAACTGATAGTAAACTCGATCTTCTTGAATTTGCGATAATACCGACAGCTGGAATTCTGTGGGTTATTATGGTGAAATGTGTTTACACTTCTATGGAATCTTCAATCATATAAAAAAAAATAATTTTCAGGCTCTTCTCTTCATTCCTATTTTTAAAGCTTCGTAATTTGTTACTCCGTTCTCACTTGCGCGTATCGTGTTACTTGCAATTTGTGTGTGCTGTGTGATTGCTTATATTTTTACTGTTTTAAATATTAACCCCCACCCACAAATGACATTGAACAGAAATGTCAACTAGTTTAGTTAGTATGTACATATTACAGTACGTATTAATTATTCCGATTATCACGTATATTCTTCCGAATTTCAGGTATCATTTAATTTTTTAATTGGTAAGGTAATAAAGGGTAAATTTGTACTTAACATATCTTTACTTTTATATCCTATGGATAATATTCCTCCTATTTTCGCTAATTAGAATCGCTGTTTAATAGAATTAAAATTCAATTCACAAACGTGATCACAATGACCGGTGCTTACTGCACATCGTATAGTGAACTGTACTTTACAATGGTGACGCCATCGTAACGTGATTTGATTGAACAGTGAACCAATTGTAAAGGGGGGGGGTACATTGTATTTTTAACTATTTACGTGAAACTTCAGATAATTGGGGCAGCCGCTTAATCGGGCCAAAATGCACTAGTCCCGTTGTGTCCCAAATAACCGGAATCGACTGTATTTGAACAGAGTTGTTTGAGAACAGTGTTGGCTTTCTATTTTGTATCAATAAATTTCCGATAACCAACAACAATTTTATAATAGACCCTGCCGAAATAAATATCACAGAGAACCTCAAGCCTTTTGTTTGAGGTTCTCTGTGATATTCTCTGTGTTTTAAATTGAAATTTAAAAATTTCAATTTTTAAATGCAAGTCTGCACATGACTTTATTAGCGGGAGACAAACAAGTAACACTTCTGCTACTACTCTGTGACTTCTGATGGTTGATGGAATACATTTAGGCGAGCAGCGGGCAAATGCCTGTCCGATGTAAGGTAAGCTTTGCGCATGATTCAGATATTTTTCAACTATCACATAAAACAAGTTCTTGTTAACTGAAAATTTGTAAAGTGAAAAGTGTAATTTTTTTCAAATAGCGGTAACTGAAAACTTGTTAATCAAACTCACATTATGCAAGGCATGGCTGTAATGAAGCAAAAATAAAAATAAACAGCAATGCAAATATCATTGGGGTATTTTTATCAGCAGCCTGAGAGAGTATCCTTGCATCTTCTTCAATAGGAGTGTTTCCATTTACAATGGGTTTCCTCGGCCTACAAGTTATTTCTTGTTAGGAATTTTTTCCCGCCATAAAGTGCGGTTTAAGGTGTCTTGGTCGGTTAAGCCTCAGGCTGTCATGCACTCCCGTACTCCATCCATCTATGTCCTCCTAGGTCTTCCTCTTCTAGATGCGGATTAAGCGGACTAAGCGGCCGCGTAGGGCCCAGAATACTAAGGGGCCCAAGATCTTAAAATGTCTTTTCATTAGGATTCGAGGAAAATTGTTTTTTTTTTTTTTTTTTTTTATACAATCAACCCTCCTATAACGCAGTATTATTTAAGCTTTTGAAGGGAATTTATTTGAGTTTTGGCGCGATTCTAACTTTTAACTGGACATCAGCGGATGAAACTAGTATAGCATAAATAGGCCCAAATTAAGTAAATATATATTTTTTTAATTACACAAAAAAATCGACCCCTCCCAAAATAATAATTTGATTTAAATTTAAATACAATTTATGATATGCGGAAAGAGGTCTACATATAAAATAAAAATGTGACGTTTGTAAATTTTTTTAGTTTAAAAGCAAATTGCCTTGACAGGCCGCTATTTTTCATAATGAGATTTTTTTGTAAAAAAAACTATCATAATTCGGAAAAGGGGCCCCGAAATTTTTACCACTTGGGGCCCCCACTTGGCTTGATCCGCCTCTGTCCTCTTCTCCTTCTTCCAGGAGGTATCCATTCCAGGATAGCCTTTGGATATCTGTTTTCTTGCATCCGTTTTACATGTCCATACCATGTTAGACGCTTTTCTCTGATGGTGTCAATAATAGTTTTTTTCACTTCCTTTTTTTCCCTCATGTCTTCATTCCGTTTTCTGTCTCTTCTAGAAGTTGAGCATCTCCAAAAATCCATTTCTGTGGAGAGCAATTTGTTTTCTGCTCGCCTATTCAATGTCCAGTATCCTTGCATACGGGTATAAAAGTGGAGTAAAGTTGTTCAGATATTATTTTATTATTTTTTTTCTTTTTATTTTTGTTGATACACAGTTAGTAGCAGTTGTGGAAAAATGTTCTTTGTCCATTGGAACATTTTCCAATTGTCCTAGGATCCAAGCAAATTCCAGAGAAAAAACACATGATACATTTCATTGAGAATACAGAATTTTGGGCATAATCTCTTGGCATTATTGAGAGGTGCCAAGCACTTTATTTAAAAAGTTTGGGAAATGCTAAAGGTAGTTTTTGAATGCGAGTATCATTGGCTAATCTCTTGGTGGAAAGCAGCAATCAGTAATGCAGTTCTCTGTCATTTAGATTTCCTAAAGTGCTTACTTATTTGCTTGTTTCATTTACCAAAATATTAATCAGCCATAAAGTAAGTAATTAAAAAGGTGAAAGTACTAAATATTACTGTAATAAATACCCAAGAAAAGTTTGCTATAACTATTTCAATTGGTTATAAAAAAAAAAGGCAAATTTACTCTGTATATTTTCCATTCCAGTATCAGTACTAATGAAATACTTTATTAGCATTGATATTAGTAGTAGCAAATGAGTCAAGAAAGCAGCATCAGCAAAAAAAAAACTTGCCACACAACTTGCTCATCCCATCTAATAAGTTATCTAGTTTGAATAAATTTAATCCATTTAAAGCCTTAAACACTTCAATCAGATCTACTCACAGGTGTCTAGTCTCCACATGCTGCAATTTGCAGAACTAAAGTCTTAAGTGATAAAAGTACCCTCTTGTTTCCTTTCACTAATCTTGTTGCTCTTTTTTGCACTCATTCAAAAAGGTTCACAACCTTCCTAAAATGAGGCTTACATACCATACCTGTATGCAGTACTGAAGGCACAGCCTAACCATCACCTTATACAACAGGCTAATCACCTTATGTCTTCTGGCAAATATCATTGACAAAACACCATGAGCTCTCCTAGCAGCCTATCTGCACTGTGCAAAGAACTTCATGGCTCACTGCACAATTATTCCAGGTCATTTTCCTTCTTTACTATGCTCAATACCAAACATTTGGTATGTTGTTCTAGAATTATTGCTGCCCACATGAATAACTTGCATTTGTTAATGTTAAACTTCAGTTACCATTTCTCAATCCATCTGCCTAATTTTTCGAGATCTACTTCAGTAGCATACTGTGATTACTGTCATTAACCACACGGCCAACCTTCAGCGCCTCCGTAGCCAGGTGGGAAGGAGCAGCAGTGCGTAGCACACGCTTCTTGATTAGACCGGGGTTCGAGCCCGTCACCACCAAATATGGAGGATACGGAAAGGTCAGGGAATAATCACTGCATATCCCGGAGCAATATGGCCTTAGTTGCTAATGCTCCTAAAAACCAAATAACAAACAACAACAACAATAACAAACGGCCAACCTTCATATCATCTACAGACTCTGGCATCATGCCTGATTTACCTATATCAGTATCATTAATAAATACTGAAAACAACATTTGGCTCATCACTAAATCCTAGGAGACTCCACTAATAACATTACTCTAAGAAGAAGCAGTGCTCACAACCAACCCCATTATCCATGGCAGTACCTTACCCCTAATGCCACACTGTTCCAGTTTATACACCACCAACCTTTTATGTAGAACAGTATCAGAAGCTTTTCATAAATCTAAGAATATGATGTAAAATTTATTTTTTTTACATCCAGTTACTTTGCTACTGCATCATAGTATCCAATCAGATTGGTCAATCAAAGGCATCCCTTAACAAATTCATACTGTGATTTCCATGTAATTTCATTCCTGTCAAGGTGAACCTGCAATGCTTCATTAACCACTGACTCTATTTTCCCTGGAACAGGAGTCTAGGTCTGTAATTACTCATTCCACCCTTTGAGCCCTCTTTGTGAATTGGGAATACGTTTGTACATCTCCATAGGCACCTTCCCTGAATCCAAGGATGCTGCAAAAGGTTGGATTACCTTTTTTGCTGCATCTCTTAATATAATTGGACAAATTCCATCTGCCTGAAGTGCCTTATTTTTATATTTAACAACCCTAGGTGTTCCAAGCAAATTGGAAGTCAAGCAATTCTAGTTCAATTTATATATTCTCTAAAAAGTGATTAATGTTCTTAAATTCTTATTGTCTTTCTCCTAAAAGTCCTTCATTTAAAGCAGTTCTACACTTAGTCACAAGTTAGAGCACAGGAAATTTACATTTCTTTTCTTTCCTTCTTTCTTGCTACATATCATGTTAACTTTCTAACAAACTAATTCTTTCAACTTCTTGGCTTCCTAGCAGCACTGCTTGCCTCCATGTGCTGGGTAAGAATTGTGGATGGTAAAGTTAATCCTAGGACTAAAAGGAGCAAACCATGGATTATGACAACAATCCTCCACTTGATCAGCCTAGGTGCTCAATATGTACTGCCAGCAAAACTGACTAAGACACATAGTCAGAAAGATTGCGAACAAACATACAACAGGAATGACCACCATTCCGTACCTTTCATTTCCAATCAAACAAATCTAGGTATATTCTACCTTCATTTCTTATAAAGAAATGCTTAGAAATTATAGCAAATCCACCCAAAATAGAAAGAAGACTCAGATCTGCAGATTTACTGGTAGAAACTGCAAGTCGTAAAAATTCTGAGATTCTGCTAAAGTTATCAATTTTTGTTGGTATACCATACAAGTCACCCCCACATACAATATTAAATACCTCTAAAGGGGTGCAGAGTGGGACCTAATGAGTGTCACAGGTAAACTGATCCAGGAGTCTGCAAAACCAAAAAGTTATACAAGTTGAATGTATCATGATCAGAAAAATATTGAGCTTATTCCCACATGGTATATCATCCTGACATTCAGTACACCTACCTTATCAGCCAGTGTTAGCTATTACAGTTGTCAGATATGACCGTAAATACCAAATCAATTAGATGCTACAAGCATAAAAAATAGCAAACACTGAAAAAATTCAAAAATATACGGTAGAGAGGAAAGTAACCAGCCAAGGGGCAAAGAAGCAAATTATGTTCAACATGCCTGAATACATATGCAGCAGGAACCCAAAAATATCAGTCAGTGACAACACAAACTGAAGTCTCAGTTTGTGTTCCAACTTATCCTTTGGAAATTGGGCCTGAACAATATTTGCTTCATCCTCAGAACAGCCCTGTCAACAAGGAACAAAAAGTGGCAGACAGAGCTAACAGTACTCCAGTTACAATTCTGCCACCTATATCTCACACACCAACAGACATTATAAAACTGAGAACATCAGTTTCAACTAGAAAAGCAAACAACACATTAATATGGTCATTGATAACAGTGCTGACTAAGGTAAACCAATCCGAGATCATCACGCAGATGATGACATGAACACTATACATCTTTTCTTTCCAAGAAAAGAGAAGATAAAGCTTGCTCACCATAAACAGTCTGGACTTGAAAAAGCAGACAGAACCATCTTCATCAGTAAAACCCAATAATGCTCCTCATTATACAATGGAACTGTAGAGGCTTTGCAGCAACATTGATGACATCTGCAAGCTAATCACTCATTATCATCCTGTGCATATCTGCTTAGCACAGATAGATTTAACACTGCAAGTATCTTCCTTGGTTAAAAATTGTCCTTTCCTATGGCAATCTAGGTCTGTTACAAATGTTGCTCATGGATGGGTAGCCATACTCTTAGACTCAAGCATTCCATGTAAATGCTTTACTCTTCAAATATCCTTAGAAGCCAATGCAGCATGCACAATGATTGGTATTTAGCAACTTCTTCTAAGGATTAAAATGGACAGGAATGAAATGAAATGCTACTGGACAGACAAAATTCAGCACTATTAAATACCGGCTCACCAATTACATCTGTTTTCTATAGCAGCGTTTCCCAAAATTGTTTCGGACAGTGGTGAGCTGTGAATATTTTAACAATGGGCTCACAGTTTTTCCGACTTTCTACCAAGTAAATCTCATCAGTCACAGAAATGACCTCATCCGTGGCTTCCACTAGAGGCGCTTCCCACGATCGCACTACTAGTAGTGTGATTAGAGCGCATGATGCATTTTTTGTGACCGGTATGATACCTCGAGTCAGATGTGGATTTAGGGGGGGGGGGGGCAGATGTGGCTTAATATCCCCTTAACTATGCATATAAGTGAATGTGTAAAACGTTCCTAGGTCTATCTAAAAAAAAAAAAAAAACTTTAAAACCTGGTCATCATGCCTCACCTTGCAGCGATAACTAGATACGACAGTGTCTGGAGTTCTAACTTTTTAGAATTTTTGAATAGCATGACTACGCAGTCATGCTTCCTGAAGTTACTACTGCAGTAAGTATGATTGCAACAATACAAATATTTGTCAACAATTTCTTTTTTCGTCTTGCATTTTCATTACATTCCATTGTTAGGTTTTCCCTAGCAGCTGTGTAGGTGCCTCAACTACAAGATCGGTACATCAATCGGTGCTATTTTACAGAGATATTTAGATGTATTGCACTCGCAAGTATACATCTCTTACTTGAGTTATCATAAATACATTGCATCTTGTCTTCCAGAAATTATGAAAATCTGTGAATGATCAATAAAATATTTACAATAAGCTCTTTTAAAAAAGCTCTTTATTTCCTAATTGATATATACAAATCAAAATACCTAAAAGGATGTTTGCGAAGGATGTTTCGCATAACTTTTCTCAGCATACGCACAACTTTTTTATTAGTCTTTTTTTTTTAACATAGGGAAATATAATGGATACACTTTTTTCATGATAAAATTTTAATATTGCGAATAAAAAGTAACATGAAATATTTCACATATCACAAATAACATAAAATTGTCACAAAACATTCCACAACATAAAAACAAATATTACATAAAAAACAAACTTTCTAGAAAAAGTACACAAAAATCACAGATTACAGGGAAAAAAAATTATTTCACAAATATTCAAAAAAATTTATTCTAAAAATTGCCATATACAATTTACTTCTTTATTAATATTTGTTGTTGATCTTCTGCTTTGCGCAATAGCTGAGCGATGATTAAAGAGGAATGATTTGACGTAACGATCCATATCAAATTGAAGCAATGGTTTTCCATTTAGATGTCATAATCTGCAACGTGCTTAATTTTCAACATTATTCATTCATTCACTCAATATTATTCATTACGCTGAAAGCTCACTCAGCTTCAGCACTGCTAATCGCAATGATTTAAAAGATATTTTCTGGCTTTCTTAATTAAAAGGTATTTTCACTTGATTTTAAAGATAAACTGTCTTCGACAAAATCTCTAAAATCATTAATTTTTATTTCATATTTTATCAGAAAACTTAAATTTCTTATTCGGTTTTCACCGTCTTGCCACAGAGACGAAAGTTCTTTCACATTCCATGATTTCGGGTAGCATATGTTTAAAATTTCTTTCAATGGTATCGCTATTTTCTTTATTTAATAACTTGTCACGAGGTAATTTTTTACTTTCGATTTTGATTCCTTCAAAATTTTTCAAATTAGCAATAGCATTGACAGTTAGAATAATTAATTTATATGCTTTTACCATTATGATTCTGTAACGCTACTGAAAGGTAAGAGAGCTCCTGCAGGATGTTGATCATTAGTGCTAAATGGTTAAGAAATTTCAAATTTAAAAGTAGATTTAATAATCTGGAATATGTAACTTCTGATTCAAAATGTTTGCACAAAGCAGGATGATTCCTCCAACCCACAATTGCCATCCGCAAGCTAAAAGCTGCTCATCGTGGCCCGAACACACAACCGATCTTTATAGTTTCCAAATCAAGTTCTTTAGCAATCATCCTTAATTTGCACTAGTTTTTTGGAGAATGGTGATAGTTTTTTTTTTAATTAATTATTGTCTGTATGCCATTATATTTTAGAACATTTTCTACAGTGAAAGACTCGACAAAGTTTCAAAAATCTGCAAACATTTCATGTTCATAAAGTTTATATAATATCTTGTTGGAATATCTTGTTATAATATCTTGTTGCAAAATGTTGGAATCACATGGATATTCAGCTACTGTGACCATGTAAACATAGACAAGAGAAATTTACTGGAAGGCATGGATCACTCACTTCTCCGAAAAACATATGCCCGTTTGTCAAAGTAAAAGGAAACCACAACACACGTTGACCAGAGTCTATAATCTGTTTCGAGAATCTTCTTAATCCTCTGACTGGCTATGGAAAGCATATTGACTAGCGCAACTTCTCGGTATGTGACTGCATAGGTTTTATGGACACCACTAACATTGTGAAACAGTAATCCCTTTCACCCTTAATTTGCACTTTCTAATTACCTAAAGGCCAGAGGTGAGAACAATGCATACAAAGTTCTCTCCTAATTTGTTCGTTACATGGAAATTTTCTTCATTCATCAGAAACTATTTTAAATGTAATTACCAAGGGGAATCAAAAAATTTGCTATAAAGAAATTCGTTAAACAGAGGTCAGACTGTAATTAAATAAAAAATGAAGCAATTTTAAAATACATAACTGATCGATTGCGCCATGAAAATGCTGGGAAAGGGGCCCTGCTCGCCCCATCGTAGTTTTGGCTCTGGATACTCAATAATTGCATTTAGGATTTCATTTGTAAAATAAATGATCTTCTCAACAATGGGCTTGCAAATTTTCAAAAAAAATAACAACGCTTCAAATAGGCCTACAGGGTTGGGAATATTCATATTGTGAATTAAGCAGTTGACACCAACCATGTTAAAGCATGTTGAATTAAAATAAAATAAACACAAAAAACCAATTAAATAATTTAATATTACTCGGATAAAATGATGTAAAAATACTAATTACAATAAATACTATTTACAATAACTTTACAATTTACAATAAATTATACAGTAATAAAAGTGTTCAAACCAATAAAATACAATATACAGAGATAAAAGCATTAAAACTCCTTTTTCAACAGCACACTTTACCTTGCAGTACACCCTTAAAATAACAATGGGCTCTCACGAGCCCACTATAGCTCACCACTGGTGACTGAACACTTTTCATTTCACAGAACACTTAAGAAACAAAGTTTTGCAGGAGCCAAAGAACTGTTTGCTAATGTTTTATTACAAACGGCGCGCTGTACATCAGGAGCATCTTTATTTCCAACACATGTAAAGCCGAAATTCAAATAACTGTCATTATACTTTAGTTTTGGTCTTTTATTAGTTGGTTCTTGTTTTTTCACATCGGATTTTTGGGGAACAAAAGGCTGCAATTTTTCATTCTCACCTTGAAGTGTGACAATATCATGTTCGTTTTCATCGACCACAGTTGCAGTACTAGAAGTAGTTCCCACATCTGCAGTGGTGCCCCAGATGTGGGAACAATATTCCATTGTAGAGCAGATTTGCAATTTGTACAAAGTGAACAGCTGTTTGGAAGAAAAGTAACACAGAGAGCACAAGAGAAAACCAATTTTTTTAGATGCAGAAGAAGAAATATTTGTAATGTGCTTGTGCCAAGAGAGATTAGAAGTCAGGGTAATCTCCAAAACAGATATATCATCTTTCCTAGAAATTGGAATGCCACCAAAGATAAGCATAGGAGCAGAAAAATCCTTTTTACAAGATCTAAGACAAGACTTAGTTTTAGAAGGATTGAAATCAACTAATTTGTATTTGTCCCACTGGAGAATTACCTGGAGATCGGCATTTAAGGAATTGGTAGCGGATATTCCAGAAGTTGAAGCTGATTGAGTAGGGCGAGGTTTCTCAAACAGGAAAGTAGAACACAATGGGCTATCATCGACAAAACTATGGATAGGATTTCCAGTCAATGGAAGAAGGTCATTAATATACTGGAGGAAAGAACTGAACCTTGGGGGACACCAGCATTAGTGGAGGAGTTAGAAGACAGAGAGCCATCTACCATCACCCTCAGTGAGCGATCAGAGAGTAAACTGAATAACCAATTACAAAAAACAGTTGACAAACAATAAGATGGAAGCTTGTTTAGAAGACCTTTATGCCAAACACGATCAAAAGCTTTTGAGATATCAAGAGCAGCTGCTTATGTTTCAGTGAACTTTTCCATTGAATTTGTCCATAAATGGGTAACATAAGCCAGAATATCACCAGTGGATCGACACTGACGGAATCCATACTGGCGATTGTTGATCAGACGGAAGGTTTCTAGTTAGTTTAAGAGTTGGTGGTTAATTGATTTCTCCATTACTTCAGAAAGAGTAGAAGTAATTGTAATGGGACGATAATTGGATGGGAGGGATTTGTCACCCTTTTTAGGAACTGGCTGGATAAGAGCAAATTTCCCAGCAGAAGGGAAAACACATTTGGAATAAGAAATTGAAAAAAGGCGGCAAAGAATAGGAGTATGTTCAGGAGCACAGGTTTTGAGAACAAGTGGAGAAATACCATCAGGACCTGTGGCTTTCTGAGCATCAAATTTTGTCAAAATCCTTCTGACGACCTTTTGACGGTAGACCACAGGATGCATTGAATGGAACATGTTGGGAATGGTGTGAGGTGTTTTACCAAGATCATTAATACATAAGTTGGAAGAAAATTGGGATGCTAGCAGGTCAGGTTTTGACAGAGGTAGTAGCAGAGATTGGCAAAAGTTGCGGCCAATAGCTTTGGCAAGAGACCAGAATGCTCGGCTACCATTAGTGCAAGAAGCAAGTTTTATACTCTTAGCCTGTTCAAAATCTAGTTTGGACTCATTAATAACTGCTTTACAATTGTTACGAGCTTTGGTGTAGGCAGAAAATGAATCTGAAGATTTGTAAACAAGCCAATTACGATATGCAATGTTCTTCTCTTGAACGGCCTTAGCACATTTATTGGAAAACCAAGGTTTAGATAAAGGATGTGATTTTAAAGTTGAGTGTGGAATAAAAGATTCCATTCCTACAAGAATAATTTCACTGACATGAGCTTGGAAAAAATGTTGACATCAGAAGTTTTGAAACAGTAATCCGAACAAGAGAAAGAAGAAAAGAAATCTCGCATGTCATCCCATTTTGAGTTCTTGTAATGTAAACAACACAAGGTTAGGAATAGCCATGTGATAAAGGCTCCATTGGAGAAGAGACAATCACCAAGTTATGATCTTAGGTGCCTAAAGGATTACTCACTACAACTGTATAATTAGAAGGGTTGTTTGTGAGAAAAAGATAAAGCATGTTGGTTGTATGGTTAGGATTGTCCAGTATTCTGGTAGGTAAATGAACAATCTGTGTGAGGTTGTTAGTAATTGCAAAAGCCTCAGCATCTCGGCCAGCTGGGTCAGTGTGACTAGAAAACGGAAGCCAGCTGGAGTTGTGAACATCAAAATCACTGAGAAAAATTACCTCACTGTTAGGAAAGTTGGACTAGAGAAAGTAAAGTTGCAAAGAGCTCCAAGTGATTAGTGGAGTTGGGAGACCAGTAGAGAAAACAGATGAATTGACAGAAAGAGGTAGAGAGATTTTAAGCCAGAGAAGATCGAAGAGAGGAGATTCCAAATTACCAAGTCTCTGACAGGGAGTATCAGAATGGACATATGCACAAGTACCACCTTTGAGGCGAAAAGAATCATACAGCAAATAATTTGGGCAACAGAGA
The DNA here is from genome assembly GCF_048544385.1 of Mastigoproctus giganteus. Lineage (NCBI taxonomy): Eukaryota > Metazoa > Arthropoda > Arachnida > Uropygi > Thelyphonidae > Mastigoproctus > Mastigoproctus giganteus. The sequence goes on along the minus strand of NC_143576.1, from coordinate 66,933,974 downwards.
TGAGCAGTGGTTGAATCAACCGATAACTGAGACTCTGTCAGAAAAAGTACGAGGTAGCAAGATTATACACTAGCTGATCCGAAAGCCTCCTAGAGAGTTACCAATAGGTTTCGGCTAGTGTGCTAACTAGAGGCCAGCCTGAAAACACCGTTTTAGAGCTGTACCCTCGAAATGTAAGGAAGATTGAATCTCACCGTGATGTCCATCATAAACTCAAAAGTTATCAGTCATACTGCATGATGGAAGAGTTGACCAGAACTTGGAGGACATGAAGGGAAGGGTTGACCAGAACTTGGAGGACATGAAGGGAAGGGTTGACCAGAACTTGGCTCTGGAGACTAAACATGGGTTCCACCACGTCAAGCCTCCAATGAGCAAAGTGGTGATATTGTACTGGTTGATGAGCGTCATCTACTACCTTGTATTACTTGGTAATACAGAGGGGCGGCATTTCTGCATGTAGTGTGGGTGCCACACGCAGGAATGACCTGCTTACATTGGTTCACACCTGGGTGGTCATGCGCAGCATGCTTGTGCATGGGGAGTTATACCAAAGATTTCTAATAGTCACACCATTTTGAAGGTGCAATCAGAGGATTTGGCTGTCACAGACCATCTGGACTTTGCCGAAATTGGGTCCCTTGACTTGAGTGTCAACCGAATATCTATTCTATTGGTGTTTTAGACTACTACATAGCAAGTACAGCTTGTCTGGCATATCTGAGAGAATGTCTGCAACAATTCTTGTGATGATTTTAGCAATGGAGATGCCAGATGTATATCAAATTACAGTAGAACCTCGATAATTTGAACTAATTGGGATTGGGTGTCGTTCGGACTTCAGATTTGTTCGGATTTTGAAACTTATCAAAAATACTGTTCTGGAGACTAAAAAAAAAAAAAAAGGTTTAGAACAAGTTCAGAAATAAGAACACTAAGTTATACTTAAGTATTTTTATTTGTAGGTAACAAAACAAATGGAACTTTCAGCCACAGTAACATGTCCAGGCCTTTAACGAAAATAGTTATTTATTTTTTACTGCACCTTTTTCAAATTTTGTTTATTTTCAACAAGAGTAGTTGAGTTGGATATCACTCAGTTTGTTGATCGTTTGTCGATTTTCACGTATCATATAATTTTGTTAATTGGTAAGGTAATAAAAGTGTAAATTTGTGCTTTATATTTGATTTTTATAGCCTTTGGATAATTTTCATACAATTTTTGCTGATTATAATGGCATTTAATAAAATCAAAATTCAGTTCGCAAGCTTGATCACAATAACTGGCACTTACTGTAATTGTTTTATGGCGTAAAAAAAAATAAATAAAATAACACATCGTGCTGGCTCATTTGAATTATTTACATTCAGATTTTTGACACTCTACTGTATAGTTGGCTAATTCATTTTGTGATAACTGGGAGGAATATGGAAGAGAAATTATTAAACCTAAACTTAAATAAGGCACCTTGAGCAGATTTGATCTATCCAGTTATATTAAGAGAAGCCGCAAACCTTTGACCATAATTATGATAGCATTCTTGTGGATTCAGCTAAGTTCCCTGTGGACTGGAGATGTGTGAATGTGTCCCCAATTCACAAAAGGGATCAAAAGATGAATTGATTAATCACAGACTTGCAAACCTCTCTCCTCTTCCAAGGATAATAAAGAAGTAATGCAGTACCATGTAGACACGAATGCAGTTATACAATATTCCCAGCATGGATTTGTTAAGGGGACAATCTGTTCCAACTGATGTGATTGGATACTGTGATGCAGTAACAAAAGAATAGCTTTTGACAGCATTCCACATAGAAAAATGTAAAATTGGAGTAGTGTCACATTGGTGTCAAGTTATGTTCTGACTAAAGGGATTAGCTTAGGGAGAGAAGTGGTTATTAGTGGGAAAATTTGGGACAAATGCTATTGGTGGAGCTCCCCCCTCCCCACATTTTCACTGCTGGGCCCATTGTTGTTTTTTTCGATGTATGGATGGGCTGAATACTGGGCTGAATGTTGAAGTCAACAGATGATACAAAGGTTGGCAGTGTGGTTAAAAACTGTAATGAGGGTATTATTGATGGGAACAAAAGGTTACCTTACAAAGAATAGCTTCAATTCTTCAAATTGCAGCATTTGGAAATTAGGCATTGCAAAGAGGTGTTTAATGTTTAAAATGAAGTGAGTAAGCGAAATGCTGATGGTGCTCTGACTGTGTAGTTATCCCAGATTATAAACAGAAAATATTGTTATTTATCCTTTTTGCTCAGACAACACGAGGTGACACAAATTTAATTTGAAAAGGGGTTGATGCAGGATACATAGTCAGAAATTTGCTTTCAGCCAGCAGGTTGTTAATTTGTGGAATATAAGAACTGTTAGTGGTTGGACAGTTGATGTAAGAAGTGGTAGATTTTTTTATTTTATTTATTATTTTTTTTTTAAATTTTGACTGATACTGTATAAGCTTGTTTTTTTTTTTTTTTTTTTTTTTTTTTTCCATCATTTGCCACTGCTAATACTAAATACTTTGCAGAAGTCAAAGTCAATTCAATTTCAAAATTATTTCTCAATCCATTTCATGAATAATTCCTTCAAAACAGTGAGCAGGTTGGTTAAGCATGATTTTCCCTTAACAAGACTGTTAATGAGCCCTTCAGAATTTCATTTCTATCTAAATGATCTCTTAATGCACTCATGATCATTGATTCCATGATTTTCTCTACCACTGAAGTCAGTCTGACTAGGAGGGTCAGACTGACTTCTACCCACTTCACTAATCACTACTAATTCTTTGGATTGGCACTTAAATCAGGAGAGATTCCTAATCGAAGTGAATCTCTCCCTGTCTCCCTCAACAATTACTGGTATATCACATCAACTCCAAGAACCTTACTTGCATTCAGGATTAGAATCTTTTCATATATCTACTTCATTACATGAAGTAGATATATAAAAATGAGGTCTGTTCTTAGTTAAATTCATTGAAGATACCTATGACTTTTACATCAAACTCAGAGTGTCAGTTGAACTCGCTAATTTGCATATAATTGCCTTATTCAATAAAATTTATTTTCCTTGTGTCAACATCAAGTGAATAAATGTTTGTTGTTGAATTTTAGTTCATGATTAAATCTACATTCTATATTTGTATATGGCAACACAGAAATATAATTTTAGTCTTGATAATGACTAAATAAATTATAATATCTGCTGACAAAATTACTAATTCATATTTTGTATTCATTTAGGAACTGAATATTGATGTCAGTGAAGTAGAGAATTTGCTGGTGTCTTGTATTCTTGACAAGTAAGGTTTTTTAATCTTTCTTAGTATTTGGCAAGATATTTAATTTCATATTTGTGTTTTTGCCCCAATTAAGTTGTTATAGTTGAATGTCTTAACTATTTAGTTAAGCAATTTATTAACTGCCATGTAACTAAATGCTGATTTACATTTACTACACATTGTGTGATCACTATGGATTCCTTCATCAATAGAACTATAATTAAATTGAAACTGAAATTAAATTGAAATAAGAAGGTGATCACACCTTCTGTAGAAGGTTGTGTAGATAATGGTTATCCATTGAGTGGATGATTAATCAATAAGAAAACTAATTTTTTATTGATTCGACGGCCTCTGCTTGGCTGTTATTCTTTCCAGTCTCCTTTGGCCAGCAATATCATGTCACAGGTTAGCTGGCATTGTAGTGGTTATCTACTGTAAACTGGATTGTTGGGGAGGAGAATTGTGAATCCTTGCTAACTGCTGGTGGTGCATTACCCTCCAAAACATATTCAGACACATACCTTTTCACATTGTAATAACAGCTGTTACATCATTAAATCCCAACCACACTACCACTAACATTGGTAGCATGCCCCCTCCCCATTGGCTGCTATGATGTACTGTACCTAACCTGCCTGGGTAGCAATTCCACTAATTATTGGTAGACTACAGTTGATATAGTCCTCCATTCCTCTTGCAATGATCATTTACGATACCAATGTGGGTTTTGTCGGTCAGTACTCTGTGCTGGCCATTCCGACTTTTGTACATTAATGAAAACCATGAACCATTCTCAAACAATACTTGCAGTATGGTATAGGACACTATCCTGTTGAAACAAACATGGGAGTTCTGTTCCAAAGAACTGCTACATCATAGGGAGAATGGAATTGCCAAAAATGTTAAAGTAGGCATTGGCTTTCATGGTGCCCCACACAACCACCAATGGCACTAGGCTGTACAGTGAGAAACAGGTGGGGAAGGTGGGAGTGGAAACAGGTTTTTAGGTGGTGGGGATTTACCATAACCCCACCTCCTATGAACTTCATTGTTAGCACAGTGCATTCCAGCAGCAGATGGTTTCCAGATCCTCCACACTCATCTGATTGGACTAGGGTGTAACAAGATTCGTCACTCCACAGAACCAATTTTCACTGCTGTATGTGTAAATCACATTATTTGTTGTACCATGCAAGGTGAGGCCATGGAGCTTTGTATGTAGTGGCTTTGTGTAGTCATCAACTGTTGATTATTTAAGCTTCTGATTGATGTTTTGCATGGATTTCTGAGAGATTGTGGTACTACTACCATCACCATTCCAAATGTCTTCTGGTTATGTGGACTGACTGAGTTTCCATGGTCTTCCTGGAATTGCTGAATTGTGGCAATACCTTCACACTTCTGTTTCATGATAGCCTCACTGATGGCTAACTTTGGTGAGACGAATCAATCAGCTTGGTATGATGACTCACACTCCCTTTTTATATAGTGGTCTTGGTCACTTGTTTATCCAACCAAATCCACTGAACCATGAAAAATGGAGAATTTTTGGTTATCTTCAGCCATTTCATCAATATGACATTGAATTGTATTGTTGTTTTACTACTGCATCCGGATCCATTTTCATAGGCGCCTCCATAGCCAGGTGGGAAGGAGCAGTAGTGCATAGCACACGCTTCTTGATTAGACAGGGGTTCGAGCCCGTGACCACCAAATACGGAAGATGCGGAAGGTCAGGGAATGACCACCGCATATCCCCAGCCCGGATAAAGGGTGGGGGTTAGCGTCAGGAAGGGCATCCGGCCATAAAAATTGCATGCCAAAACAATAAAAAAAAAACTGACCCCATATAACAATGGGAAAAGGCAAGGACAAAAAAAATCTGGATCCATTTTCATGACAGAGTTTATAATTTCTTGTACTGATGGCAGTTTCAATTGCTCCCAACTGGTGTGGATACCCTACTTTTGCAATTAAGAGTGATACATTTTAAGAGACTTCCAATCCTTCAGCATTCTAGAAACTGAAGGCTTTAAAAAACGATTTTAAACCCATTGTAGAATGTTTTATTTATCTTTAAGATATTTGAGATATTCAAAATCGTTATATTTTGCACCAGTATGCATCCTTTTCAGGTGGTTTTTCATCTCTGATGGTTTCATAGCATTGTTCCAAACAGATTTCTCACATAAGAGCCATAGTGGTATTGATTCATTGCCAGGTGAAGAAATAAATATCCCAGTGTTCAATAATTTTGCAAATATAGATGGCACTTTTTTTTCGTGCAACATGGTATAGGGATCTGCCTCAAAACCTCATGTTATCAAAATTCTAATATGTTAGTATTTGAAATAACTTACAGTAGTGTTTAAACTTACAGATGGTAACACTGTAAGTTTAACTGTGACAGATCTTTCAGTCGACTGCCAGAAGCCATTAATCGTTACTAGCAGTGTGATACACACAGATATCACAAGAAATTGCCATTTGCTGGATTACAGTTCTGCTGCCTAGCAGTAAAATTTCTAAAACTGAAAATATAGAGGGCCAATGTTCATAGTTATATTTTTAAATAATATATTATATTCTTTATATTTATTGTTATTATATAATTTGCTCATCGACATCCCCCCCCCATTCTGTTGAAATAGTGCTAGGGTTTGAGGAAATGTTTTTGGTGTGTGGGGAAGGGAGGCTCATAGACCCCTTGTCATGTATTGACTCCTCTTTCAAGAGGATTCACCGGATTTTGAATCTCTGTTATAAACAAAACTTTGCAACATTTCTGCAGTGGGCAAAATCTACAACAGTATCTTTCTTGATGCAATTAGAAACAGTTTGTCTAATAGATGGTAAATTTCTAAGTAATTTCTAACATTTCTGTGTATACTGTATTAGTAGATACTCCTCTGGCTGTATTTCAGTATAAAAATATGTTTTTATTGGAATTTTTTCCTGCCTAAAGTTTAGACTTTAAGAAGTCTCCTGCTTTTTTCCAAAAATCTGTCTTTCTCCAGCTTCTGGGGAAAAAAAAAAAAAAAAAAAAAAAACCTCCTGCTTTGGCCCAAAAATCTCCTACTTTCGGTTACTCGATCACCAGAATTTCAAAACTCAATTTGGTGACAATATTCATCTTGATCGTTTTAGAAATGCAGTATATTGTTGGGGTTCACTTGTCAAAAAGAAATTTGTCATTCTGTTTATTTTCAAGTAATGATTCAATTTTGTGTTATATTCTTTTCTGTCTTGTAATATATTTCTTAATCTGCAGCAGTACATTGAACTTAATATTTCAATAAATACATAAACTTAATAAAATAAAAATATATATCAGAATTAAATCATTGTGAATTTCAATATTCCTCTAGTATGGCCTTGATTTTCAGTCTGTAAATTAGATAGTTGACTAATAACTGACTTTGGAGTTTGTACTTCTATATTCACTTGGCATTTTGGTCTTGCCTTTGATTTGCATCACTGCTTACGTTGGAAGTGTAATAATCAGAAAAACTTTTTGAATAACACAACTGCTGTTACTAAATATATTATTGATTTTTGTATACAGTGTAATGTCAAAATAAAGAACAGCATTAACTAATGCAAAGTTTTGAACAACCCTTGCCCTTACCTAAAACACATTGGGCATGATACAAAATTAAACAAATCACATCCTCTTCAATATTAAGAATGCAACTATTGAAATCTAGCAGGAGACTGCATTTCTGTAGTTAGTCTGTGGTATTAAGAATAATAGGTCTAGTTTCCTTTATCAGCTTCTGAGATGTGAATATACTGATCAGCATACAGTCAGTGATACTCTCTTGTTAGATTGTCAGCATGATTAAATGGTCACATTTAGTTACTTTGCAATATATGGAGATGATCACCACTGAGAGAGAGAGAGAGAGAGAGAGAGAGAGAGAGAGAGAGAGAGAGAGAGAGAGAGAGAGAGAGAGAGAGAGAGAGAGAGAGTGTGTGTGTGTGTGTGTTGGGTTCAGGAGCAGAATTTAGGCTTACATCAAGAACAATATAGCTGTGAACCAAATCCTCAATGTTGGTTACAGATATGTCTCAGGGTTCACAGCTATAATAAAATGAGGTGGGAAAAGATACAAGAAGGATTGAGTAGAGATGATGATGAATTTGAGATAAAAGGAAAGATGAAATGAGAAGGGTGAGGAAATATTGGACCAGTTGGAAGTGGGTTGTAGAATAGAAAGGGAAAATGATTCAGTATAAGTATAAATGATTCAATGTATTGAAACTTTAACTAAATTAACATAATAACAAAAATGGATAAAAACCAGATATTATGGGACTCGCTTATTTTCTTTTTAATATATAACTACTATATTCAAACTTTAACATATTGGCACTACATATTACTCCTTCCAACACAAAAAATAATACTGGGAAGTGCAGGAACAACATATCTCAACATCCACATCCTTTCTAAAATGAGGTTTGGAAACCTCATTTTAGAAAGGATGTGGATGTTGAGATGGGTACATAGAACAAAAACAAGATTAGTCAGGAGCACAAAAGTGAGCTCTTACTGACACAGACTTCAGTTCAGCAAATTGCAACATCTGGAAACTAGTAGCGACCTGATTAAGGTGCTTAGGGCTTTGAATGAACTGATGGTACACATTAATTTAAATGGTTGTAGGATAGATGCACATGCATATCATACAGCCATTTAAATTTAAACAAATTTTTGCACGATAGATGTTGCAAAAATTTTCTTTTCCCCAGAAAATTGGTTACTGGAACAGACTTTCATCTAGTGTTGTGGAAATGGGGAGGAACAATTTAAGGAAGGATTGAACACATTGCTATAGGAGATGGAGAGGTGAGATAGGACTATATTTTTTTTTTCGCTGATGCTGCAGAAGCTTGCTTCACTAGCCATTGCATAACATCTAGTGAAAACATGCAGACTGTTCATACCTAAATAACTCCTCATGCGAATGTAGATGCAAAATACTCATTTAGTTTGTTTGCCATCTGAGCAGGATCATCAACAGTCAAATCATCAATATCAAGTGGACCAATCAGATTCATCCCCTTCCTTTTACAGTTTATATAAGTAAAGAAATCCTTGCTGTTTTTCTTTGCATCCTTTGCCAAAGATTTCTCGTAATCTGCCTTCGCCTGCCTACCTCTTTTGTAACTTGACCCCTGATGGAAATTACATCTTTAAATAAATCTCACATCAGTACACTGTGATCACTACAAACTAGTGGTTCCTTTATCTGCAAATTCTTACTAGTGTGCGAGTGACCAACCCACAAGTTCCAGTCAATGTCTGGGAAGTTAAAATCCCCCATTATAAGACATTCTGATTTACTAGCCCACTCTATTTATCTGTACAATTGTTCACTGTACTCATTCAGTCATTAGGCTTATAACACACTCCTACTCCAATTTTGCTTTCGCAGTGCTTATATCACACCAAACTGACTCAACAGTGCACTGTTCATCTATATCAACTGGATGCACTTATTTTGATTTTGTACAACAGTATCACCTTTTGTTTCCTTAAAAGATGATATCTGCTCTACAACATCATTAACTTTTCCCCTTGGCAGACATACCGTGGTCCTGTTCCACCTATCCTTCTTTCATAGTATATTCCCCGTCTCCCTGACAATAGTCACCAACAATAACTAGTTCCTTTGGGACCAGCACATTCTGCCTTGGAGATTGTCTCTGTGTTGCCTGATGCACTGGAGTGAGCTCTGCCGTTGATCTGGGCAACTGAGAGCCTGATTTGATGACACATACCTTTCCTGGTCAGCACTTTTGTTTTTTCAACACTAATGGTATTAATAAAATTGAATATTTTCAAGAGAAACATCGATAACAGTCCTTTTTAACTATCAAGTTCGCATAATATGTCATGAATGCAGTGGAGGCAAAATAACTTATAAAACCATTTTCATTTTTATTTCCAAGAAGGTTGAAGACTATCTCTTACAGAAAATACATTTTTAATTGTTATGAGCCTATTATGTAGGCTTATTTAATAAGTGCATTTATAGAGGTTCTTGATAGGATGAAGGTAAATCTATCTATCTATCTATCTGTCGGTCGCTTCCATGTTTTCTGTTGAAGTAGAGTTCTGTGTCCACTATAGACTACTGAATTCTATGACGTTATTATACAATCCCATGCTATTTCGTAGAATTTGAGGCGCCAGGTGAAAAAATGATTTTCTACCGAATATTGGCATGGATTGTTTTAGAATATCACAGAAAGTTGAGAAATACAAAGCACATTTTTAAATACAAAGATTTTTATACAAATTTTTAACTTAAGTTAATGTGCTCGCAAGCACTCATTTAAGACCAGTCATGAGCAAATTTTAATTTTTAAAGAGGAGAAGTCAGAAGGTCACTTCACTCCCCTGTGACTTGTGTCGCACAAACCTGAATTATACCTTTTTATATTTAATTTTTTTTTTTAGTGGGGGAGAACCCCCCATGACAATAATCAAAAGATGTACAAAAATTATATTACATTATTTTATTATCTAAAAACAAATTAATAACAAAGCCATCATTTATATATTTGATTATAAACAAATTTCTTGACCAATTTTTTTGTTTTTATTGTTTTTTGAGTCGTTTTCCGTAATACAATGATTTTTAACTGCCTTCACTCTACTTAATGTAACGTACAATTGTCCATGCGAAAAACATGGTTATATTAAGTCAACACCAACCTTAGATAATGTTTGATCTTGGCTTTTGTTTGTTTATTGTCATACTAAAAGCCAGTTTCACAGGAAACTGTGTTCATTGAAAAATGAAGTTGTATTCCCCTTCGTTTGAATACATAGGAATCTATAGAATATATGCTTTTGATCCAGCTCTGTCACCTGTGACGTGTTCACAAACCAAACATTTCCACTACACATAGTCTTGTACCATTGCAAATTCCATTTTTTATATCTAAGTTTCTTAAATCCATAACAGTTGTGTTTACCTTTAAAAGTAGTTTATACTGAGGTAAACCATGAAGGCTCCAGAGAATAAAGTGTTTTGGGTGTTACAGAGTTGTATTCTTTAGCTTTACAACTATCTGGCATAATCTGGTCTGATGAATAAACTATTTTCAATTCTCCTGGAATCTTTTTGGATAAAATTTTTTTAATTCAGCAAACAGTTTTATTTATTGTGGCTAAATTGAAACTTTTCTTCGAAAGGTGTTTTGATACTTCCAAAAACGTCATGTATTAAATTTCCTGAACTGCAAATATTTTCAGGAATCTATTTGATCACTTTTGTCATTTACCACTTTATCATTTTTTATGATTTTTTTTTTCCCTTTTTTATCAATGATTGGAGTTTTAGTAGAGCTAACAACAGTTTGTGATTGATTTTTTTTTTTTTTGCTCTTTTCATATCTACCTTTCTTAATTGTGAAGCCTTTAACTTATTATAATCGCTTTGTTTTCTTCGATATCAGAATTTAAGTGCTGCTTTTTATACTCTTCAATATCTTTTCTTCTCAGCCTTTCTGATGAATCGTTGCCTTGAGACATTTAGAATTCTAAAATTAGCCTTTGCAATTAACAAAGGCTGAACTGTCAACATTGTGTGACATCATAATGCTACTAAATGCTACCAGGTGATGAGTCATTGCTGTGATATATGCAGCTTAATTTAAGAGTGACGTGCTTGGGCATAGTCTTTGAGACAGACCTGTCAATCACTTTGTTGTAGTATGATGCAATAGTAGTTAGCCCCGCCTTGCAGAAAGCAAAAAGTGTGCACATGAAAAAGCACTATTTTCCAAAATATCCTTTTATACAGGGTGTCTGGCCTAGAGATGTCCAAAAATAAAAGCTTATAATGTGAGAACCACTCATTTTCTCAAATGAAAGTGCAGCTGATAGGAAATCTCTCCAAGATTTGTTTTGTCACATTTTGCCACATTTGGGGTATGGAGAATCCTCACCAAGTGATCGAAAATGAAAGGGACACACGAAAAGTCAGTGTCTGGTTAGGAGTGCACAAAAAGGATATCATCGGTCCATTTTTTTTTTTTTCATAGATATGACTATGAAAAAATAAAAAGCATGAGGCTTTATTAAACTATTTAGTAGACTGTGTGTACCAGAGAAAAGTTCGAAAATTTGGACAATTTGAAACAGCATAACATTGAAGCAGTTGCTCTAATAACGCCTCAAATGCTGGAAAATACTTGGCAAGAGCTCATATATTTTCCAGGTGCCCATATTGAACTTTACTAACCTTCATAAATATTTGGTGAGTTACTCTGCATAATAACAAAAAAATTATTTTAATACTCCTTATAGATGCTGAGATGTATGTGTGTGTGTTTTTTTTTGGATACCTCTAGCCCGAGCACCCTGTATATAGACAGTGGTGCTTGTGAGCACCAGGTTAAGAACCCCTGTTTTAGCATCTAGAGTGTCATTTTGTCCATCCATATGAAGAAACTCAAAATCCGTTCACCGATTTCCACAAAATTTTATACTTCACTCTTTTGGAAACGTTTATCAGCCCATTACAAATTCCATTAAAATCAAATAAATAGAAATCTGACTTTTTTTTTTTTTTTTTTTATCAGCTTGGGTTATATTCAGTTGATTTTCATTATTTTGTAATACATGTGTTTGGGATGCTACATAAAAGTAATTAAAAGCAGTTACAAAAAATTTTATTAAAAAATGAATGCATGTGAAATGTAAAGTAATGAATACATTATTCAAATTGTTTCAAAAATAGTATTGAGAATAAATAGTTTCATTTTCTTTTTATGTCAAATAAAATAGGTTTAAAATTAAATGGATGCCAAAATAAATAGTTCTTCTATAAAATAAATGCACCGAGTGGTTAAAATATACAGCATAAAATCTGGTAAAATAACTAACTAAAAAGCACTAAAAGTAAGGAGTTTTTAAAGCAGCATACTTCTTCCTTAGTACCCTGTAGATATTTTTGTGAAGTCTAACTTCTGTCATATTTTAAAGATCTTTTAGCAAACTCCATGATATAAGTTAGAGCAAAACATAAAATAAAATATTAAATATATTACGTTAAATGCTTTCAATAATGAATTTGTGTAGGTTTGTATCTCTTCATTTCTTATTTCACTCCAGCCGGCAGTATGACATTTGCTGATTTCACTGTATAGCAGGTACATCAAGAAAAGTCATTCTGGCAGATGCGTTGGTATATATAGTTTACTATCCATGTTTTCCCCTCCCCTTTTGTGTGGGGGGGGTAGGATGGATATAGCTTATGTACATTGCAGTGCCATTCATATTTTGCAACAGAGTACCACAGGATTACCTTTCCTTAACAAAAAAAAAAAAAAGCTAGCATATTGGCATGTAGACAATGCTTAATATATTTTTTGGAGGAAAAAAAGGGAGGGGGGATAATGCAATTGGAAATAAATGATTTTGTATTCTTCATTATGTTATGGTAATTTCCTATATAAATTTATGCTTAGGAGTGATAGAACAGTGATTGCTTCATATGCTCAATATTAAAATCTGTTTGGAGTTCTAACTTGGATCATAATCTGTAGTCTAGTGGGTTCAGGTCAGGAGTCTCAGAAGGACATTTGGAAATTGTCTTGTGATGCCTTAGCCTTGTATTCTGGAGCTTAATTCTGCTGAAATATTCAGTGAAAAAAAATATGGCATGCTTTGCATTCTCAATTCTTGGAATATTTATTTTTAAATCTTCTGAATTACAGATGACAAATGAACTGCAATTTTTTGTTCTTGCATTGTTTTACTGACTGACTCAAATAATAAATGCTATATAATATATATGGTAAGATTTTAGGATAATTTTATTTCAGTTAAATCATATTTAAACCATTACATTATCGAAACTAATAGCAGAAATGGATTGGATGTTTGGAGATATTTCGACAATGGAAAAGATGATAAAAGACTAAACAAACTTTATGTAAAAAAGGTTTTAAGTTAATTAGCTATAAAGGCTTATCAAGTGGCCTTTTATAGACATTTAGATGTGGTACAAAATTACTATTAAAAATAAATATAAAAATTGTGAAAATTACCTAACTATTTTTTGAAAAAATTTCAATTATGGACTGAAATCTTGCTTTAAAATATATACGCGCCAATGTGATTGGAAGAGATTATTCCTTGTCTTGCTGCTTTATATGAAATATCCATGAAGCAGTAATGAAAAGTTACTTTATGTATAAAAGAATGTCAGTGGATAAAATTCCTTTCAGAGGATATAATTTACCACAATATAAAAGTAAGGTGATGTCATTGATCCATCAATATAACAACATTATACTAATATTATATTGATGAAGCTTTGGAAGAGTTCCTGACAGCTTAGTCTAGAGAGCAGGGCCATTGTTATAAACAATTTGACTCCACTTTTCTAAAGAGGCCAATTCTGATGTAAAACAAAAATTCAACAAAATTAAATACTTAGTCTCACATCAAATGAATGGCTACTCATACATAATAAACTTAGTTGTAGTATTATTCTTGTGTGACACAGTGGAGAGCTTGAAAACTAAGATTTGTTAATGTTAAAAGAGAATCTTTAAAAGAATTTTGTATAAATTTTGCAAGTTATATATTTTGCTAGTGCTACTAGACTACTGTAATGGCAAAAATTGTAAGCTAATCTGGGGCAATTCATCAGTTAGGTTATAACTACAGGATAATACATTTATCATTAAAGTTATCTGATGAAACGATACTTAATACAGAAAGGAATTGAAATAGGTACAGTAAATGTGGCTATGAAGATTGGAGTTTTCTCTTAATTTGATGATAAGTGATAATAGTTTGTGTTTGAAAGTCAGAGGAGTTCAACATATACATTTTTAACTGAAATACATTTGTTGCTGTACCCCAGGCCAAGTGTTCAAGGAAAGGTACAGTAATAAACATGTTTCATTTGACCATGGTTCAAATCCATGTGATCACAAAATATGTTTAGTGAAAATCTTGTCAAATGACTAGTTATAAGCTCTTCTGAAAAGTGTCATCATTAAAGTTAATTGATATTTTTCAGACGATGAGACCTGAGTTCAGGTCTCATCGTCATCAGAGCACCACAACAGAGTTAATATGCTTTTAACTCTGTTGTCATAGATATACATGCTTGTTATGGAGCATTTTGGTTTTTATTTAAAATTCTTAATAAAACTAAGTGATGAATTATGTGAAGAATTAAAGTTGTAGTTTGGAGAAATAAGAGGGGGGGGAAACAGAGTACACTTAAAAAATATTTAAGTAAACGAGTATAGTGCATCACATTTGGATGATGACTTATTCGAAATTACCTCTAAAAACGAAATCAAAATTTGTGGAATTTATGAAGAAAGTGTTTGGGCACTATCACATTTATAAGAAAAATAATGATAAAAACAGTGAATTCTACATATCTTTTTCAAAGGATCAAGAAAATAATACATGGATCGTAGCAATTTAGTCTCTTTAAAAGAAAAATTGTAACTTGAAATTTCTGTTTGCTTAAAATCTTTTGAACCTTTTAATGGCTACAGTGACTTCCTTGAAGGACTAAATATGAATCAAGATATAGGAAAAGCAATGGCAAATATTTTATTGCAGTTCAGTGCACAAAAATCACTAAAAACTAGCATCAACATGAATATGTTTTGTGTGTCTACTAATTTTATTATCAGAAAGAGATGCATTATACTTTTTAATGAGTTATTATGATTAGGTCATATTTTATTATTTCCTTCTATATTGTTTTCCACTTATTATACAGTAAGTAAGAATAAAAATGGAATGATGGTAGGAGCATTAACCCAAACAGTCACTTCCATTTGACATTGGTTTTACTGTGTTTGTGTGCATTTGAACAGCAATAAAATAATTATAATTTTTGCTGTACTTTGGTCTGTTGGTGAAGTCTTATTCTAGTAATTTTTTTTTTTTTTTTTTATATTTAATGCTTGAGCTTGAATGTTCTTCTATTCCTGTTATAGAAATGTTATTTATTGCATTACTTTGTTTTGATTTGGCTGACCATATTCCAGTGTTTACTATGCACAGTGACAAGTACACTGTACACTGCCAAAAAAAATTGAAAAAAAATTTCATGGGCCATTGTTGACTGTGGCACTAAAAACTTGGCTGCCATAATGCAATATGCAGTCATGAATTTGTAAACCTTTCTGGCTTTGCCCATCTAGAGCAGGGGTGGGCAACCTCAGGCCCGCGAATGTGCATAGTCCAGCCCGTGGTTGTTTTCAAAATATATATAATAAATGGCAGGCTGTTTATTGTATGTATTTTTGAATTAATGGAATTTCTGACGTGAATTTAGAAAATACTCCATGCATTGCTATAACAAATCTCAATCCAGATATCGATTCACTGATAAAAATAAACAGTATCAAATCTCTCATTAAATATTATAAAAATAAAATATTGCAATTTTTTGTTACTGTAATTGTATTTTTGTAATTTTATCTTCAATATGTATTTCGTTTTTCCTATTAATAAAATTCATGATATGTACGTGTATATATATAAATATTACAATAAAAATGAAACTATTTATGACAATTGTTTCATTATACACCATTTTAATAATCCTAAAAATCGTTAAAAGCTAAAAAAAACTTGGCCTGTGTGTACCTCACACACATTTTATTTTGCCTGCCATTTATAAATATTGCTTACCCCTGATCTAGATAATAAAAGGATATTTATTTATTTAATTCAGGAATTCACAGGATTACCATGAAATTACAAAAGAAAAAATTTTTTTTTCAAGTAAGAGACAATAAGAATGCATCCTTTCATGTTAACTGCAAACAATTTTGAAATGACAAAAAAAATATACAGGGTAGCCATAATTAAAGTATTCCTATTTAGAGCACTCTATAGCTCTAAGTAATAAGTGGAATGCCACCAAAATTAGTAAGTAAACTATTCAAGGCCATATTATCTTGGAAAAAAAAAAAGTTTTTTTCCCAAAATCTGCCGATAGGTGATAATATGACACTGTACAAGAGGAAAGACATGACAAAGTATCAACAAATAAATAACTAAGACGATCAATTTGGCCCTGGAAAGATGGTGCAAGGCTCAAGGGGTAGAATTTTTTTTCAGCCTGGACTGTACTTGGTAACAGGAGAGATTGCTTCTACAGGGATGGGATACACTTAAATAGAAAGGGTGCAAGAATATTTGCTGATGCTATCGAGGCAGTGTTAGGTGGGTCGGAAAACTGCTACTTTGGGGGAGACACAGACAAATAGATTAACAGTAGCCACTGGCAGAGGTGAAAGGGATTCTTGCACTGCTTCACAATATGCAGGATATTTCAGAGACTGCTGGAAGTCATTGCGGTACAAGTAAACACATGGGTTGTGTTAGGGTAGCTAAGAATAGAAGCAGGTGCATGTATACTTGTGTGTACACCAATGCTAGGAGTTTAGTAAATAAATTTGATGAATTTGAGGTTTTGCTCAAAACATCAAAGGCAGATATTTTGGGATATCAGAGACATGGTGTCACACAGATATAAGGAATGCAGAACTGGAATTTGGGGAGTACAACGTCTACAGAAAGGATAGACAGGATAGGAAGGGAGGAAGGGTTATGCTATTAGTTAAAAAAACACATAAAATCCAAGGAAGTGAAGCCAGTCGACATCGATGGACAGGGCAGTGTTGAGTCAGTTTGGTGTGATATAAGCATGGGTAAATCAAAATTGAGAGTAGGAGTGTGCTATAGGCCTAATGACTCTGATGAGTATAATAAGATACTGTACAGGGAAATAGAATGGGCCAGTAAATCAGAGAATCTTATAATGGGGAATTTTAATTTCCCAGATATTGACTGGAATTTGTGGGTTGGTCTATCACACACTAGCAAGGCTTTTGTGGATTTATTGGATGATTGTTTTCTACACCAGCATGTTCGGGAGGCAACTAGAGGGAGTAATACTCTTGATCTGATTAACAGTAGTGATTCTTCATGCATTAAGAATCTGCAGATAAAGGAACCACTAGGTGGCAGTGATCACAGTGTGCTGAAGTGGGATTTACTCAAGGAGATAACTACCATCAGAGCTAAAGGGAAGGGTTTTTGCTTTCGTAAAGGCGACTATGATGGGCTGAGACAGTATTTAAATTCTATACAGTGGGACCAACTGATGATGTTACCAACAGCAAATTCAAAATGGGAAGCATTGAAGGAACTAATCTTGGAAGCTACCAGGCTTTACATACTAACCAAGAAATATTGTTCAAGGTTCAGGCCTAAATGGTTGTCAGATGAACTAATGAGACGTATGGCAGAGGAGAAAAATGCATGGGATACATATAAATTAATGGGTGACATGGAAGTCTATGATAGATATAAGTTGGTCTGTAACCAAGTCACAAAGGAGATTAGGCAAGCAAAGGCAGATTATGAGAAATCCTTGGCAAAGGATGCAAAGAAAAACAGAAAAGAGTTCTTTACCTATTTAAACTCAAGAAGGAAAGGGATGAATCAGATTCGTCCACTGGATGTTGATGGTTCAACAGTTGAGGATCCTGCTCAGGTGGCTAACAATCTAAACGAGTATTTTGCATCTACATTCACACATGAGGAGTTATTCAGGAAGGGGAATGTCGTAGGTGAAGTAAACATTGGCAGTGAGCTAGATGATTTTCTAATAACTGAGAGGAATGTGGAGGAGAAATTGTTGAGGATAAAGATAAAAAAAGGCACCCGGGAGTGGATGGGATCTATCCAGTTATATTAAAGGAGGCAGCAAAGGAAGTAAGCAAACCCCTGGCCATAATTATGAGAGGTTCTTTGGACTTAGGGGAGGTACCCATAGACTGGAGATGTGCAAATATAACCCCAATTCACAAAGGAGGATCAAAGGCTGACACAAGTAATTATAGACCTGTTAGTTTAACTTCGGTTCCAGGAAAATTAATGGAGGCACTTTTTAAAGAAACACTGCAGGATCATCTGGACAAGAATTCAGTTATAGCTCAGACACAGCATGGTTTTGTTAAGGGCAGGTCTTGTCTGACCAATTTTATTGGATACTATGATGTAGTCACAAAAGAACTGGATGCAGGGAATAATTTTGATATTATATATTTGGATCTTAGAAAGGCTTTTGATACTGTTGTGCATGGAAGACTGCTGCACAAATTGGAGCAGTGTGGCATTGGAGGCAAATTGCTGCTATGGATAAAGGAATGGTTGAGTGGCAGAAGACAGAGAGTGGTAATCAATGGACACTGCTCAACGTGGACTAATGTTATTAGTGGAGTTCCTCAGTTGTCAGTGTTGGGTCCATTGTTGTTTTCTGTATTTATAAATGATATAGATGATGGTATATCAAGCTTAATGTCCAAGTTTGCAGACGATACAAAGGTTGGCAGGGTTGTTAAGGACACTACTGATGCTATGCTGTTGCAACAGGATCTGGAAAGGTTGAGCAGATGGGCTGAGAGGTGGCAAATGAAGTTTAACATTGACAAATGTAAAGTACTACATATGGGAAACAGTAACCCCAGATCAACGTATCAACTCTGTGGTACTACGCTGACAGTGGTAGAGAATGAAAAGGACGTGGGGGTAATTGTGCAGGCAGATATGAAGTTCTCTGAGCAGTGCAGATGAGCTACGAGAGTAGCTCATGGTGTCTTGTCAATGATATACAAGAATTTTTTTAGCAGGGATAGGGATGTGATTATTTCCTTGTATAAGGCATTGGTCAGGCCACACCTTGAGTACTGTATACAGGTCTGGAGGCCTCATTTCAAGAAGGATGTAGAGCTGCTGGAACGAGTACAGAGAAGGGCAACAAGATTAGTGAATGGAACAAAGGGTTGCTCTTACGAAGAAAGGCTGAAGTTTTGCAAATTACAGAGTCTGGAGACTAGGCATCGGTGAGGTGACCTTATAGAGGTGTATAAGGCTTTGAATGGCTTGAGCATGCTCAATGCCGATGGGATTCTTCCTCTTGCTCAGAATAATCACCTGAGAGGGCATAAATTCAAATTGAGGAAGGACAGGTGTCGGATAGATGTGCGGAAATTTGCCTTTGGCCAGCGGGCAGTTGGTTTGTGGAATAGACTTCCATCACTTGTTGTTGATAGCCTAAACAAATTTAAGGCTCAGCTGGACAGGTATTTCGAACGAACGGAGGGGTGAAATGGGAGTAGTGGTTGTGCTTTTTTTTTTTTTTTTTCTTTGGCTGATTCTGAATAAGCTTGCTTTCTTGCATCATATGTCTCTACTAATGCTAATGCTAAAGACAAACCTTAATGAAATTATAAATTTTTATTTGTGCCCTTTGCAAAAATACAAAGAAACTGAACTAAACTGTCAGAGGAAATGGTTGCACAGCTCCAAACCTACTCACAGTTTACTCCCGGTGGTCGCTGATGGTGGAGTTAATTTTCAATGTGATTGCCATTGTTCTAGACCAGAAATTGCATTCGATGCACAGTGCTCTACTGCAGAATGCAACAAACATCTCTGGAGTAATGTTCCGCACATGCTGCATTTTTTTGTCCTTCAAGACAGCAAGGTTAGGTACACTTCCTCAATAGACATTAGCCTTGAGGGGACCCCACAGCCAAAAATCACAGTGTAAGGTCAGGTGAACATGGTAGCCCTGCAATGGGGAAGAAACGACTGACTATTTCTGCAGTAAAGCGATGCTGGAGAAGCTGCTGTACTGGTCGTGCAATATGAGGAGGATCCCCATCTTGCATAAAAATTCTCTCATCCAGGCACATCCTCTTTGCTGCAGTTAAGGAATAATGAAACTGCTCAGCATGTGATGATATCTTTATGCTGTAACGGAACAGGTGGCTGCTCCTGCTGGGTGCAATTCCTTGAAAAAGTATGGCCCTAGGATGAAATTTGAAGTTGCACCCCATCAGATGGTGATTTTCAGAGAGTGCATTGAAATTTTCTGAATAGCATGCGGTGCTTCTGAAGCCCGTATTCAGCAGTTTTGAGTGTTAACAGTCCCATTGAGATAAAAATGGACCTCATCACCCCAAAGAATGTTCCATGGCATCTCCATTCTGGCCAAAAACATAGAGCAAATGCCATTTGTTTTTCAGGATCATCTCTTTGCAGCTGCTGACTGATCTTGTATGGATTATAGTGATTGGTTTCCGAAGAATTTTCTAAACAGTGAAATATGGGACATCCAACTTCCTCGCTACTCCCCGTGCACCGCTACTAGTTCCAGCAGCTGTATCCATAGATCAGTCGACGGTGGCCATTGCAACTTCCTCTGCTACCTGAAGTGAAACAGGCTTCCTTCCTCTTTCGGGCGGACGCCTCCGTAGCCAGGTGGAAAGGAGCAGCAGTGCGTAGCACGCGCTTCTTCATTAGACCGGGGTTCGAGCCCGTCACCACCAAATACGGAGGCGGAAAGGTCAGGGAATGACCACTGCATATTCCCGGAACAATATGGCCTTAGTTGCTAATGCTCCTAAAAACTAAATAACTAACAAAACTAACCTCTTTCGGGTTTAACAACAAAGGACCCAATTTCCTCAAATTTGTTAATCATCCTAACTGCCACTGCTGATAAAGGACCTTGATGTAAGTTCTTATAGCATCTAAATTCATGCAGAGTGGCTGCTGCTTTGCATCCATTAACGTAGAAGCAATTAAAGCGTGATCAAGCGTGATTAAAGTGTGATCATACTGTTAAGTATGAGACACATACTTAACAGTAAACTTACAGAATGCGCTTGCAGTGTTGTTCGTGCTGTGCCTTTATAGCTCCCTGCTTCTAGGAATATTAAATTAACTCAGATTTTTGCACTGGTCTCTTAAGTGTCTTATTTTTTAGTTTTGATTTAAAACTTTAGTGAAATTCAGTTTCTTTCTGATTTTTTGCAAAGAGCACAAATAAATTTGTAATTTCATTAAGGTTTGTCTTATTTATTTGTTGGTATTTTTTCATGTCTTTCCTCTTATACAGTGCCATATTATCCCCCATCGGCATATTTTGGAACAAATTTTTTTTTCGCGAGATTCTTCTCCCCATGCCTTGAATAGTTTACTTATTAATTTTGATGGCATTCTGCTTATTACTTAGAGCTACAGAGAGAGCTCTGAATAGGAATACTTTAATTATGGCCACCTTGTGTATATATATATTGGTAAGAACAATTAATTAAAACACAAATCAAAGGTCTATAAGAGAATTTTAGCTCAATGGTTTCTAACAAAGTTGGCATTTAGTGTATGGTTTCCCTTTTACACACAGGCCTAGAAAACTTGTTTCTATTGTTGTTGACTGCATAGATGAATGCATTTAAATAACACACTGTGCATCATTTCTAAAAATAACTTTTGAACTATGAGTGGTCACAAGTAACCAGTTCTTTGTATTAACTTGAATTAACACTTCAGTATAAACATAACATTGATATCAAGGAACCCTGATAAAATAAGCATATTTCAAATAACTTTTGTAAACAAACTAGTATTTATTGTTGTTTATTGAATGAGAGGACTTTAAATTCTGTAGTTCAAAAGTTGCAAAACTGCACACTTTCAAAAAAGAAAATGCTTTCCTACTTTAGAAATTGATAGGTTTGACAAGGGAAATAGACTTAACAGACTTTATTAACTATATTAAATTCCCTTTTCATATCAGCTGGAGGAGTTATCTGTTTCTGTTTAAAAAATGTTTTGTGTTTTCGGTAAGCTTCATATATTCAAGTGAAATCACTCGTAACAATCCCATATAAACAGTTAGGAAAAACTAAGCATTTTAAAAAGCTATCACAAAATTTTCTCTTAACATCTATCATTTTCATTTGAAAGGACAACTCAGTAACAAAACATAAAACTTGCCCATCTTGACTAAAATTAACTCACTTTCCTTTTTTTAAGACTGTAATGTTTTACACTTTAATTTCAGTAGTGCTTGCCTGCAGACTTCGTAAACAGTTATGTAGATGATTGTTAACAAAGTTTATAGTCATTCAAAATGTATTTAAATGCACATTAATGAAATAAGAGTAAGGTTTTATCGATAAATTATATACATTTAAAGTTAGCAACAAGGTAAGAATATTATAACCATGCGCGCGCACACACACACACACACACACACACACACACACACACACACACACAGATAATGATAAAGCTTTGAAAAAAAATATTAGAAGCGATAAAATAATTAAGTATTGTATCCTCCCATTCCTACTTTATAACTCCAGCAGTTTCTCTGCAACTAGAGATGTAGATAGAGATGTTTCTCTGCAGATAGAGATGTAATTATATTTTTTGTGAGCAAAGTGTTAAAATTACATAACTTGCAAACATTGTCAAAAGATTTGTAAATAGTGGTTGGAAATCTTGGGTATTTTATATTCCCCAGTATTATGACTAAGTCTGATAAAAAATATATATATATATTTTTTTAAAACTTGAAAAAGAAAAAAAAAAAGAAACACCGAGGAACCTTCTTTATAAATTTTACCTCACTAATGGAGATTTTCTCATCTGAAAATAATTCTGTGTATGTATATATTGTTTGTAAAAGAATAAGAGTTTACCTCAATATGATATGTAGAACACTTCTGTATGATACTCTCCAGAAATTAAAACGAAAACAATTAAAAAATCAAAAATCTTACGTTATGTTAAGAAATAATTAAAAATTAATTTTTAACAAAAAAATTACAAAACTATTTTCCTTCCTGAAGCTGACATTGCTTTTCGACCATACGTCACCCCGAATGGGTGTGAGCACGGAACTTAAATATGGATTATTTGTCTTCGCGTATGCGTGTAAAGGTCCACGAGTTGGAGATTAGATATGGCCGGCAAACATTAACAGAATTCTCGTGTAATTTAATTTCGATAGTTTCTGCAATTAGTCTCATATAATTACATTGGACCCTAAGTATTTTGGCCTTGTTAAATAAAAAAGTGTTTTTCATTAACGGCATGAAAGCTAATTCTGACGCTGCTGAACAAGAAGCATGAACTGAGGCTGTGTGTTGATTAACACAAAAATTCAGAGGAAATCGCGTAGAACCCTTATAAGACGAGTTGCAATCACCACAAGAAATGGTGTTTCCGGTAGTTCTCGACTTTACGAACGAGTTAATTTGTTCCTAGCAGGTGCTCGTAAAGCGGGAATTTATTTCCCATAGACATAAGGTTAAAAATAGGGGTTGCGTTCTCAACAATGAAATTAGTTAGCTAATTAGTTTGTTTAAACAATGATTGATTTATTGAAAGAAATGAAAATGTAGCCTGTAAAATCAAGCAAATTATAATAATAGAGAAATTATTTATGACTTACAAATGTTAAAGAATGTTTATTCTTCGTCATCATCGACTAAATGCACACTTGATCACTCATTATTGGCTCAGCACTCGTTGGTTTGTTGCACAAGGAGTCATCTTCTTCAGAAATTTTTCAAGAGGCGTTTGTGTCCAAGATAATCTTCTCTTTTAATTATAAATTTCATGATTGCACGCATAAGCATTTTTTAATGGTACACACAAATTGCAACCAACTCTAACACGATTCGGATGGAGTAACAAGTTTATGAAGCTTAAAAAAAAAGAATGAAGAGAAGATTCTGAAAATTTATTTGTTTTTTTTACGATTGAAGATTTTAGTAAAGGGGAAACACATTTCACTATAATAACGTAAAAAAAACCACCCAATTCCCCTTCCAGCTATCAGTATTTTCACAACTGCAAGAAGATTGAGTTTAATATCTGTTTATAATTGCTTGCAGTAACAGAAAAGCCCAATAAACCGGAAAGTGCAAATTGTTTTTATTGTTTTATGGTTGTGACCTCCAGAAATGTGCTTTAGAAAAATATCACAAAGGCGTTTAAAATTGATTGTTATAATGGAACATATGATAACGATGAAAGCATAATGCATTTTTATGATTTGAATTGGTAACTAATACAATTTGTAAACTACACTCACAACCTTTTATATGGCCTTAAGGTCAGCTCATGACCTTAAAAAATGATATTTTAGAGAGATAGTTTAGTTATACAGCGAAAATTTCAACTTCTGAAATCTTGAAATGAATTACCAAAAAACAATGTGTTATTGGGTTCACATTACGATATTTTAACGATACGATGGTGTCTCTGGAACTGATTAATATAGTAAAGTGGGGTACACTGTATTGTATAGCTACGCACACGGTTTGGAATGCAGTATTTATGAATGTTTAACATTAATTTTTTGCAATTAATGTTCATATTTTCGATTTTGTTGATTCTTGATACTTGGGTAAAAAAACTCGTAAAGCGAGAACTGCCTGTACTAGGTCATTTATTTGTGTTGCGAATGAGGAAAGGATTGAGCAGTTGCTCAGTATAGTGTGTAATTTCCGTATTGGCTTGGCTACAATTTTAAATTCGGTATCTTTAAAGAATCTGTTAAATTGTTTGTGCCACTGTTCGACATATGGGACAGAAATAAAGTATTTTTTATATCACTATTGTTGGTTGGTGTATTTTTCTGTATTCTATCCTTAGCTTGTACCTTAATTCTGTCTATTGTCGTAAGAGGGTAACCCTTGTTAAAGAATCTGCTGGTTAATATTTGTATTTCTGAGCCCAAAGCAGATTCTGTCGTTGAATATTTATAAGCATAGAATGTATTGAACATTATAGCTCTGGTTCATAACATCAAATGTATATTTTGTATACTGCCACATTATTGGGGCAGTATACAACCCCCCCCCCCCCTTTAAAGTGGAAGTTACCATATGTCTTGCCTTTCTATAGAAAGCACATTCTAGATCTATTTATTGAATCATTACAGATGCCCATCTAGAGTGGACATCTCTTCTCTGGGTATCATTTCTTTTAATTGCGTGGTAGTTAAATTTTCTAATTCTTTTTGGCTGGATGAATTTGAAGATATTGAATTTAGAACTACTTGTTTTGTTTTTTTTACGATTGAAGAATTCAAATACCTATAACAGGTATTTGAATTCTCCACTCCATGTTAACTTGTACATATTACTAATCATTTTTGTATGAACACACAGAGAGCTTACTAACTACTCAATAAAGATAAATACTATTAATATCACTTACATTCTGCAAATATGTTTACTACTTTTGCTTCCATAGTTAACCGTAATCTATGGTTACAGGATTTCCACACATGAATGGTGGAGTTTTGTAAGCAGATTTGGTTGTGGGAAGGACACAAATTTATACTGTACATTATTCTTTTGTTTGTTTGATTTTCCAACTCGGACATCTTTGCACATTGTATAATGTTATTTTATTCATCTCAAAAAGTTTTTGTGAATGTATAGTGCATGCGGGTGCTCGTGCTCCATTCACAGCATGGTATATCGTATTGTTACCCAGTTTCTGTCCATACCTATCATTCTTATGGCCAAAGCAAGTTGAAAATGTTAAATTTACAGTGCCCTGTTTTGTGTAATTTTATAATACCTACTTGAATTTCTTTAGTTCTCCACTCGTGTACTCAGTTGTTTTAGTGATGGATATTTTAACTAGTCATATCATTAAGCCTTTCACTGTAGACAGTGTTTTTCACATGGCCACATATGGGATGAGATGACTCTCCGGGGTCCATTTCTTTGAAATTCTCAAATCATCTTTGTATGTTGATTTTGTGTAGAGGAACTTTGTGGCTCCCCTCTCTCTCATTTCAGTTTTATAAATATAGATACTTATATAGCACATTATTTTTGGTTATCTATTACTTAATAGTTAAACATACTGATTTAAGCCACAGAGTTCTTAATATGAAACAAGCCTCAATAGTGAGGCTGACCCAGAAATCCTCAAATTGTTGCTCATAAGTAAAATACACGGTGAAGATCCTCACTATATGTAATATCTTTCTATACGTTAAAATAATTTTCCTCCTAATGATATTAATTTAGCCAATGGGAAGAGAGATGCGGGTTATATGGTAATACGTAACAGAAGCTTCTTTTACTGTGGTAAAACAAAATTCTGTTTAAACGTGGTCACACGCTATGTTTATCTAACATGACCACGTGGTACCATTCTTGATTTCCATATGTATTTATTTAAATAAACTAAATACAACAAGGCATAATATTTTAAGAGTTTAAAATTCTATATCTATATAATATTGGTGTAGATACACCATAGACAACTCTTAAAGAAAAACTACGATCGTAGTGTGAAAGGCACCCACCGATGAAAAGCCAACTAGCTTTGAAATGGTGCTGTCTGGGTGATGGTGCCCACTGAGAATAAATGACAGTCTTCTCTATTAGTTAGGCGTTACTTATTTGAGATAGTGTAATACATGGTAACTCATTATGAAGGATGAGCACAATATGAGATTGTTGTTTGGTTTTTAGAAGCATTAGCAACTAAGGCCATATTGCTCTGGGATATGCAGTAGTCATTCCCTGACCTTTCCGCATCCTCCATATTTGGTGGTGACGGGCTCGAACCCCGGTCTAATCAAGAAGTGTGTGCTACGCACTGCTGCTCCTTCCCACCTAGCTACGGAGGCGCCACACAATATGAGATACAGATGAAATGATGCCTTTCACACTACGATCATAGTTTTTAAGAGTTCTATGGTGTATCTACACTGATATTATATAGATATAGTAACGTAATTGTGTATTCATAGCTGAGGAAGAGACACACAGAGTCAAAAGCTTCTGTAAGTATTTTATTCTATTTTATCAAAAGAAGCAAGCGCATCCCCCTAGTAAAAAATTAATTATTTCTAAACACTTGATTAGGTTTCTTGGTGTAACAACAGGATTGGTATGTCTGGAGCCTAAATTAGGCCACCCTTCCCCTTCAAAATTCACTCTGACTGTAACTGTGCTTGTCCTTGATTGATCCTCACTTTTATTTCTTGTTGAATGTCTCATACACAGCGTGTTGTAATCCATGTCTTTGTGCAAATTATTTAGTTCTTCGCAGTCTCACTTGCACCTTTATTGGACCTTCCTTGATTTCTCTTTACCCATAACTTTTCTAATTTTTTTTTTAAAATAATTAATGGAAAAATCATTACAATCATTTTGCATCTGGATATACTTACTTGTCACTATTGGGTGCCCCGTAGATGGGCAGGAGCAACAATGCGTAGCACACACTTCTTGATTAGACTGGGGTTCGAGCCCGTGACCACCAAATATGGAAGATGCGGAAAAGTCAAGAATGGCCACCGCATATCCCCGGAGCAATATGGCCTTAGTTGGTAATGCTCCTAAAATAATGCTCCTTGTCACTGTTTATAGATAAAGCAGCTCGTTAATTGTTTTTTTTAACAACAGTATTTCCATTAATTCAAGTACAGAATTGAATATGGTGAAAGTAATTCTCTAAGTTGGTAGATACCAAGTTAAAGAGTTCAAGAGCCTGTGAGGTGCACTCCTTCCAAGGACTTTGAAAAATAGTTTCTAGAGTAGAAAACTTTATCGCCTATGTAAAACAAATTCTATGTTTGTGTTCTTAATCTTGTTAGTCTACACAGATTAAATCACAGATTGGATGACTGCCATCCAATTCACATATCCTGTTTTAGCACAACATTGACAAGTCACTGCCATTGCTGCCCACATAATAGGTTCAGTATATGTACCTATTTTGTTTCTTCATTTATTAGACCAAATTCTTCTAGTATTAACTGATTTGCATAAATTTCATTGGAATGTCTTAGCTTAATGATTAACTGATAGTTTCTGTTATAAATTGAAAAAAAAAAAAAAACCCTTCTCACATCACATGTCTATCTGCAACAATAATTTCTCTAGTTTTTCCTTGAATTTATTCAAACTACTCACTTCCACAGCAACAGATGGAAGTTTGTTCCAACAATCAGTTCCCTGGCTGAGGGGCAAATCTTCTCACATCTATCCTACAACTATCCTTCTTGAATTTGAAATTGTGCCCACTGGTGTGTGGGGGGGGGGGAGGGTCTGCCCTAGCGTAAGAATGCCATCTGCATTCAGCTTGCCTCAGTCCATTCAAAGCCTTAAAAACCTCAATCGGATCACCTCACAGGTGCCAATGCTGCAATTTGCAGAGCTGAAGCCTTTCTTAGCAGGATCACCCTTTTATTGCCATCTCTGCACCTGTGCCAGCAGATCTACATCATTCCTAAAATGATGCTCCAGACCTATATGCAGTATTCAAGATGCAGCCTAACCATTGCCATGTTCAATGGGATAATCACCTAATTATTATCCCTACTAGCAAAGTTCCAGTATATTATTGACAAAACTGCATGGCAACTTCAACTGTCATTTCTCACCTCATCAACCCAATTTGTGTAGATCTTGTTGCAGTATCTTACCCTGATTACTGCCATTAACCAACCTGCCAACCTTTTTGTCATCTGCAAACTTAGACATTAAGCCTGATATATCTTCATCAGTATCATTAATAAATATAGAAAATTGTGCCCCGCAGTGAACAATGGGCCCAGCAGTGAACCACGAGGAACTCCACTAATAATATTAGTCCATGAAGAGCATTATCTATTAATAATCACTGTCTTTGCCCACTTAACCATCCCTTTATTCAGAGCAGTAATTTATCCTTAATGCCACATTGCTACAATTTTTACAGCAGTCTTTTATGTGCAACAGTATCAAAAGCTTTCATGAAATCCAAGTGTATGATATTAAAATTATTTTTTACATCCAGTTCCTTTGTTACTGCATCATAGTATCTCTAGATGGTCCCACATTACATCTTTAACCAGTGACCTCATTTGCCCTGCAACAGAAGTTATGTTAACTGGGCTGATACTTATGGTCCGTATATGGTGAAGCGTTACTTATTCGAGTTAGTGCAATATCATGGCAACTCATGGAGGTATTCACAATACGAGATATACTTAATGATGCTAATTTGTAACTACTTATGTAGTTGGATATGTACAGAAATGATGCAAATGCACTAACTTGTACATTAGTTAACTGGTCTGTAATTACCCATGTCACATTTTCATTCCTTTTTGTGAATTGGGAATATATCTGCACATCTCCAACCCATAAGAACTGCCCTGAATACAATTATACTCTCATAATGATGGCTAAAAGTTCCTTGCATCTTTTGCTTCTTCCCTTAATACATTTGGATAGATCCCATTCACCACAGGTGCCTTTTTATGTTAAGTTTAAATTTTTTTTCCACTTTGCTTTCAGTTATTGCAAAATCATTTATCTCCCCATTGGAGTTTGATAAACTTCAGGCTTTCCCTAACAAATTCCTCGTGGTTCAAAATGCCTTTAACATTTAAATTACTGACATGAAGAGGACCAATGTGATTCAACACCCCTTCCTTCTACTGTTAATATAAGTAAAGAAATCTCTGCTATGTGTATTATTATTATTTTTTTTTTTGCTTTCTTTGTCAGAGACTTCTCATAGTCTTAATTACAGACTAGTTTACGTTAACCATAGGATTCTGTATCATCTAATAATTGATATGCATCCCACCATTTTAATTCTGGCTATAAGTCTCATTGCAGTTCCTCTATTATGTGGTTTTCAAGATAACTGTTACTTTCATTCATTTCCTATGTTCTGTTAGGAAGTTTTATTACATTATTTGGCAATGTCCTGTTTGTGTGTTGTATAATGAGCAGTTTCATCACCTGAATTACGCATGAACAACTATTTTTCAAACGTGTCACATCTGTAATTTGATATCAAATGGCCTTACTTCTCAAGTCATCTCAACTGCTTTTTAAACTAATGAAAAATTTGTATTTACCAAGTCTGGTAAAGTCTCCTGAAGCTTTTGACATTTGTTGAGCTTGTGTGCTTTATGACCAAAAGTATTAAGGCAAACAGACACACATCTGTGTTCAGGTGCAAAAAGGACCTTTAATTCAAAAACATAATATACACTCAGTGTTCACTAAATTGTGACCAACCACCTAATACCATGTTGGACAACTGTTTGCACAGATACAGCCATTATTCGTCTAAGCATTTACTCCAGTAGATGTCTGAATACCTCCATAGGGATCTGTGGAGGTATTCAGACATCTACTACCTTGCTAGCAAGGCTTTCCACAGTCTCATTGCATGTTTGAATAGATGGCAGTTGCATCTCCATATTAGCACTTAGCATTAGCATTAGTAGAGGCATTTGATGCAAGAAAGCAAGCTTATGCAGCATCAGCCAAAAAAAAAAAAAAAAAACCCACTTCCACTTCACCCCTCTGTTCATTCAAAATACCTGTCCAGCTGAGCCTTAAACTTATTTAGGCTATCAACCATCCACTACAAGGGATGGAAGTCTGTTCCACCAACCAACCACCCGCTGGCTAAAGGAAAATTTCCACACGTCTATCCTACATCTGTCTTTCCTCAATTTGAATTTATGCCCTCTCAGGTGATTTTTCTGAGCTAGAGGAAGAATCCCATCAGCATTGAGCATGCTTAAACCATTCAAGGCTTTATACACCTCTATCAGATCACCTCGCTGGTACCTAGTATCCAGACACTGTAATTTGCAAAACTTAAGCCTTTCTTCGTGAGAGCACCCCTTTGTTCCATTCTGCTATTGCTATTCCGCAAATTGCTGCTATGGATAAAGGGGTGGTTGAGGGGGAGAAGACAGAGTGGTAATCAATGGACACTGCTCATCGTGGACTGATGTTATTAGTGGAGTCCCGCAGGGCTCAGTGTTGGGTCCATTGTTGTTTTCTGTATTTATAAATGATATTGATGATGGTATATCAAGCTTAATGTCCAAGTTTGCAGATGATACAAAGGTTGGCAGGGTTGTCAAGGACACTACTGACACTATGCTGCTGCAACAGGATCTGGAAAGGTTGAGCAGATGGGCTGAGAGGTGGCAAATGAAGTTTAACATTGACAAATGTAAAGTACTACACATGGGAAACAGCAACCCCAGAGCAACGTATCAACTCTGTGGTACTACACTGACAGTGGTAGAGAATGAAAGGGACTTGGGGGTGATTGTGCAGGCAGATATGAAGTTCTCTGAGCAGTGCAGACGGGCTGCAAGAGTAGCTCATGGAGTATTGTCAATGATATACAGGAATTTTTCCAGCAGGGATAAGGAGGTGATTATTCCATTGTATAAGGCAATGGTCAGGCCACACCTAGAGTACTGTATACAGGTCTGGAGGCCTCATTTCAAGAAGGATGTAGAGCTGCTGGAACGAGTACAGAGAAGGGCAACAAGATTAGTGAATGAAACAAAGGGGTGCTCTTACGAAGAAAGGCTTAAGTTTTGCAAATTACAGTGTCTGGAGACTAGGCACCAACGAGGTGATCTGATAGAGGTGTATAAAGCCTTGAATGGTTTAAGCATGCTCAATGCTGATGGGATTCTTCCTCTAGCTCAGAAAAATCACCTGAGAGGGCATAAATTCAAATTGAGGAAAGACAGATGTAGGATAGACGTGCGGAAATTTGCCTTTAGCCAGCGGGAGGTTGGTTGGTGGAACAGACTGCCATCCCTTGTGGTGGAGGTTGATAGCCTAAATAAGTTTAAGGCTCACCTGGACAGGTATTTTGAACGAACAGAGGGGTGAAGTGGAAGTGGGGTTTTTTTTTTTTTTTTTTTTTTTTGGCTGATGCTGCATAAGCTTGCTTTCTTGCATCAAATGCCTCTACTAATGCTAATGCTAAATTCACTAATCTTGTTGCCCTTCTCTGTACTCGTTCCAGCAGCTCTACATCCTTCTTGAAATGAGGCCTCCAGACCTGTATACAGTACTCTAGGTGTGGCCTGACCATTGCCTTATACAACGGAATAATCACCTCCTTATCCCTGCAGGAAAAATTCCTGTATATCATTGACAATACTCCATGAGCTACTCTTGTAGTCCGTCTGCACTGCTCAGAGACCTTCATATCTGCCTGCACAACCACCCCCCAAGTCCCTTTCATTCTCCACCACTGTCAGTGTAGTACCACAGGTGTAGTACTTTACATTTGTCAATGTTAAACTTCATTTGCCACCTCTCAGCCCATCTGCTCAACCTTTCCAGATCCTGTTGCAGCAGCATAGTGTCCTTGGCAACCCTGCCAACCTTTGTATCGTCTGCAAACTTGGACATTAAGCTTGATATACCATCATCAATATCATTTATAAATACAGAAAACAATAATGGACCCAACACTGAGCCCTGAGGGACTCCACTAATAACATTAGTCCACGATGAGCAGTGTCCATTGATTACCACTCTCTGTCTTCTCCCCCTCAACCACCCCTTTATCCATAGCAGCAATTTGCCTCCAATGTCACACTGCTCCAATTTGTGTAGCAGTCTTCCATGTGCAACAGTATCAAACGCCTTTCTAAGATCCAAGTATATAATATCAAAGTTATTCCCTGCATCCAGTTCTTTTGTGACTGCATCATAGTATCCAATCAAATTGGTCAGGCAAGACTTCCCCTTAACAAAACCATGCTGTGTCTGAGCTATAACTGAAGTCTAAATGATCCTGCAGTGCTTCTTTAACCAGTACCTCCATTAATTTTCCTGGAACAGAAGTTGAGCTCACAGGTCTATAATTACTTGTGTCAGCCTTTGATCCTCATTTGTGAATTGGGGTCACATTTGCACATTTCCAGTCTATGGGTACCTCCCCTGAGTCCAAGGAAGCTCTCATAATTATGGCTAAGGGTTTGCTTACTTCCTTTGCTGCCTCCTTTAATATAACTGGATAGATCCCATCCACCCCGGGTGCCTTTCTTGTGTTTATCTTCAACAGTCTCTCCTCCACTTTACTCCCAGTTATTTCAAGATTCTGTAGCTTACTGCTAGAGTTGAATACACCTCTGACATTCCCCTCGCTGAATAACTCATGTGTGAATGTAGATGCAAAATATTCATTTAGTTTGTTAGCTACCTGAGCAGGATCATCAACAGTTGACCCATCAATATCAAGTGGACCAATCTGATTCATCCCCTTCCTTCTAGAGTTTACATAAGTAAAGAACTCTTTGCTGTTTTTCTTTGCATCCCTTGCCAAGGATTTCTCGTAATCTGCCTTTGCCTGCCTAACCTCCTTTGTAACTTAGTTACAGATCAACTTGTATCTATCATAGTCTGACATGTCACGCATTAATTTATATGTATCCCATGCATTTTTCTTCTCTGCCATATGCCTCATTAGTTCATCTGACATCCATTTTGGCCTAAACCTTGAACAATATTTCTTAGTTGGTATGTAAAGCCTAGTAGCTTCCAAGATAAGTTCTTTGAATGCTTCCCATTTTGAATTTGCTGTTGGTAACATCATCAGTTGGTCCCACTGTATAGAATTTAAATACTGTCTCAGTCCATCGTAGTCGCCTTTACGGAAGCAATAACCCTTCCCTTTACCCCTAATGGTAGTTACCTCTTTGAGTAAATCCCACTTCAGCACACTGTGATCACTGCCACCTAGTGGTTCGTTTATCTGCAGATTCTTAATGCATGAAGAATCACTGCTGATAATCAAATCAAGAGTACTCCCTCTAGTTGCCTCCCGAACATGCTGATGTAGAAAACAATCATCCAATAAATCCACAAAAGCCCTGCTAGTTTGTGAGTAACCAGCCCCCAAATTCCAGTCAATATCTGGGAAATTAAAATCTCCCATTATAAGACTCTCTGATTTACTGGCCCACTCTATTTCCCTGTACAGTTTCTTATTATACTCATCAGAGTCATTAGGCCTATAGCACACTCCTACTCTCAATTTTGATCTGCCAATGCTTATGTCACACCAAACTGACTCAACACTGCACTGTCCAGCGATGTGGACTGGCTTCACTTCCTTGGTTTTTATGTGCTTCTTAACTAATAGCATAACCCCTCCCCCCTTCCTATCCTGTCTATCCTTTCTGTAGACATTGTACTCCCCAAATTGCAGTTCTGCATCCCTTGTATCTGTGTGACACCACGTCTCTGATATCCCAACAATATCTGCCTTTGATGTTTCGAGCAATACCTCAAATTCATCAAATTTATTTACTAAACTCCTAGCATTGGTGTACACGCAAGTATACCTGCACCTGTTTCTATTCTTAGCCAACCTAACACAACCCATGTGTTTACTTGTACCGCAATGGCTCCCAGCAGTCTCTGAAATACCATGCATCTTGTTTTTCAGGCTTCTGCTCATTCTAATAGAAGCAGTGCAAGAATCTCTTTCACCTCTGCCAGTGGCTACTGTCAATCTATTGGTCTTTGTCTCCCCCAAGCTAGCAGTTTTCTGACCCACCTAACACTGCCTCGATAGCATCAGCAAATATTCTTGCACCCTTTCTATTTAAGTGTATCCCATCGCTGTAGAAGCAATCTCTCCTGTTAACAAGTACAGTCTAGGCTGAAAAAAATTCTACCCCTTGAGCCTTGCACAATCTTTCCAGGGCCGAATTGATCGACAAGGCTCTCATCATATACTCCCTCCTATCGTGTCTGGGCAGAATTGCAGACACTTTCAAATTCAACCCTAATTCTCAGCTTTTGTTCAACAGTGACCTGTACTTGTTAAGTAATTCTGCCGGTCTCCTACTCTTAATATTATTAGTGCCAACGTGTACAACTATATCACCTTTTGTGCCCTTAAAAGATGATATTCGCTCTACAACGTCATCAACCTTTGCCCCTGGCAGACACCCTGGTCCTGTTCCACCTATCTTTTTTACAAAGCATGTTCCCCGTTTTCCTGACAATAGACAACTACTACTAGTTGTAGTAGTAGTTCTGCCCCAACTAGTAGTAGTAGTAGCTACTGTAGCATTCTGCTCTGGGAGTTGCCTCTGTGTCACGTGACGCCCAAGTGCAAGCTCTGGCGTTGATGTGGGCAGCTGAGAGCTTGATGGGCCCCTCAATTTAGTTTCTTCGAGGGCATCCACCCTGTCCTTCAAGCTCTCATATAGGCCCACAAGAACGCTGAGTTGTTGCCTGATATCGATACACTCCTTGCATAGCGCACACACAAAGACATCCCCCATGGCAGTATCATGTCCCGTACCCGATTGCTCTGCAAACATCAAGCAAACAGTGCATTTTATAAGGCTGTGAGTCAGAGGACAGCTGCCCCCCTCAGTTCTGCTCTGAGCCACAGCACTTCCATTAGCTTGAGCCTTTTGCTTTGCTGTTATGGTCTGAGTCATGATTCTATTAATTTATTAATTAATTATAATTAATTATGTTATGTTATTAATTATGTTAAATATAATTAATTATATTACGTTTGTAATCTAAGTCGTTATATGTATTTATTTAAAAGTACAATTTAACTGCTAACGAAGTTCAACTAACGCTATCTAGTATGGTATATAACTTTCGTATCACAAAGGCGGGCAAGTTACGAACGGTAACTCTACGGACACTTAAGTATTAATTAACTTTCAAATCTCGCTGTCTCAATTCAGAATAAACTAACGATCCTTACTAGGTCTATAAGCTACTTACAGAAATAATTCGATGTAAAAAATATTCAATCAAGCGGCTAAATATGGCTAAAGAACTTCTCGTTCAGCGGAGTTGCAAACATGTGGATACCCTTACCGATACTTTTATGCAATTACAAGGCCGAGTAAAGAATAAATACACCAAATTAATCAGAAAATCACAAAATAATGTTATACTACTAAATTTAAATCAAAAGTTTTAGAAAAACAATAATTTCAAATCAATAAATAAGAAAAATCCACTTAGCGGCTTTGAACACGACCGTCTCCTAGTAGCCTCGTCAGCAGACTCCGAAGTATGTCTCCCTTCCCATTCCAAAACATCCCATAGGTGTTGAATTGATTTGAGGTCAGGCAAATTTGAAGGCCAATCAAGATAGGTGATATTTTCATTGTGTTCCTAGTTCTTGCCAGCAAAACATGCCCCATATTAAGCAGCCGCCTCCACCTGCCTAGTGGGCACCATGCACTATGGGTCCATGCACTCATGTTGCTTGCACCACACAGTGTCTGTCAGTGTGTTGCACCAGGTATTTGGACTTATCTGACCATCACACTGACCTCCAGTTCTTCAGTGTTTAACCAGCATGTTGCTGACACCACAGAATTCACTGACAGTGATCAGTCATGAGGAGAGGGTGTCTCTTGTGTTATCTACTGTGGAACCTCATATGTCTGAGTGTGTGGTGCATTGTCATTTAGGATATTGTTCTTGCATTTCCCTTATTGTATTGCAATCATTGACCACACAGTGAACTCACATGGTGACCTGCTGTTGAACCCATACACCACAAACATCCACCTTGGGTAATACTTTAGAGTTCTGTTGGCGGGGAAGTGGTTTGACCCATTTGACACTGTTCTTTGTATATATTAGTAATGGCCTCATGGTACAAGAAAGCCTATGGCTTATGCTGCTCCAGCCAAAAAAAAAAAAAAAAAAAAAAAAAACCCCAAATAAAACAATGATAAACAAAACTAATAATTAATAAAAGAAAAGGAAATTAAACCTATCACCCTATGCGTTTCCCTCACCCGAAGGTACTATCCAGATGACCTTTGAATTTCCCCTAATTGTCAGTCCAGTAATTTATAACTCGCTGGCTAAAATAAAACTTCCTGCAGTCCAATCTAAACATCCCCCCCACCATAACTTGAATTTATGTCCCCTAGTTCTAGCATCATTTACAATCTTGAAATCTTAACCACAATGGGCCATGATCACACATCCATCTTGGGTAATACTTTAGAGTTCTGTTGCGGTAGGTGGTTTGATCTATTCGACACTATTCTTTATACATCTTAACCACAATGGGCCATGATCACACAATGTGCAAGCTCCCACAATCGTACTCCTTTGAAATTTGATTAGACCGGGGTTCGAGTCCGTCACCACCAAATATGCGGAAAGGAGGATGCGGAAAGGTCAGGGAATGACAACCGCATATCCCCGGAGCAATATGGCCTTAGTTGCTAATGCTCCTAAAAACCAAATAACAAACAAACAACAAACAACCTTTGAAATTCTTATGATATTTTTATTTTGTCCTGTAACTGCTACTTTATCACTTTGACTTACACGACCAGATGGAAATTTCCACTGGTCTAGTGTACAAAGCATGTTGGGCTTTTTATACTGCAATCTGTGTAGCATAGTCCACTACAGATGGAGTGGTCGGAATTCAGTGATCACTAAGTGTAGAGTAGACCTTTGTCCTGTATAATAGTCCTAGCCATCACAGCCATACTTTCTACAACTTAAATAGGTGTCAGCCAGAATTCTCCATCTTACCTCTTGCAAAGAAGTTGCCAGAGCTGGTTTGGTAGAAGGCCATTTTGGGCACAGCCTAATCCAACACTTTTAATTCATTTGTCCTACAAGTGTTTATTGGAGTTGAGGTATAGGATCTGAGCCAGCCATTTAAACTTTTCATTGTCACTGTCCGCAATCAACTGTGTATGACCCTCACTTTTTGAATATCATTCTGATACTGTTTCCTCTGTACAGCCAGTGTACAGGGGCAGGCCGTCCCGAGGGTCCAAGGGGCACCTGAAACCTGCATACACATATGAAGAAAATTTTAAAGGGGGTGCCAAATTTCAATTGGCACCTAGGTACCACATTCCCTAGGAACGCCCTAGTGTACCACTAACAGACCAATTCAAACCAGCTGAAACAGCATCATACCAATAGCCTGTCTCCAGCAAACTTCATAGTTGTGATGATACTCTCCAAGAGAAGCACTGTCCAGACAATCTCTCACTCAAACATGTCCATGCGAATGAAACATTGTGTGACAAGGTTCTTTACTCTATAATATGTTCTGCTACTGATCTGGAGTCCATAAAAATCTGGAACGATACCATTCTGAATGCTCTCTTACATTGGATTGTCATATTGGGCTATTTCATAAAAATTACGATAGCAGATGCTCTATTATTGAACCCTAGGCTGTGCAGCTTTCCAAACATAGTTTATGTACTGACAGATGTTCCTCTAGAAATTTATACTGTTTCATGTGAGCCAATATGTATGCACGAGAACTTCAGGCACAATAAAAAAAATATGGAAGGGCATCTGAATTTGGTCATATAGCGTATTTGTGAATCATAAATGTGGACTGTCTATAGTTACCAATGTAGACATTGATAGTGAACATCTGATTTTATAAGCACCGATATAAAATTCTTCAGATAAAATGTAGAAAACACTTCTGCTAAACAACAGCATTTTATTTAAAATTATTGTAGTATTTTACTTTGTGTTACTGTATCTTGCAAGTTACCATTCCATTAGCAATATGTTTGTAGTGTCGGTTTGATGAATATGATATCATATCAGTGGCTGATGATCTGACTTCTGATTTGTTTATGTTGCCCACAGTCACAATGTATGCAAGGTCCATTTAATAATGAAATAAATAACTCAGATATGAGCCTAATTTTTAAAAAAATAATAATATAGGATTACCAAGGATATTTTAACTAACATAGAAAACAAAATTTGTCAAATATGATGTGCATTGCATACTTGATAATGAGGAGCTTTCTACTCCCTAAAAAGATTGATGCAAAGAAAATAAGGTTTTAATGCCAAGTTCTTGACATCATTCTTTTGATGGCAGAAAGTAGAAAATTTCCTGTGATTGAGTACTTAACACAGTAATGTGCCTCTGCTAGGGAAAACGAAGAAAGAAAAAGAAATTAAATAGAAAGCTTTCAGGGAACTAGACTCTTCTTGCCTTTCAGGGAAAAGTACGTAATGCAAAATTTGAATTCCAGTTTTATTCCAGTAATTGAAGAAATTTCTAAAAGGTGTATTTTATTCCACTAAACAAGACTATTATTTATTTGCTTGTTTTTTATAAGAGAATTGTCATTTCTTCTGTTTTTTTTTTTTTTTTTAGTTGTAAAATCAAAGTATCACTGTGTATGCAAATGCAGTATTCTTTATTGAATATGCAGAAAATAATAATACTAAAAAAAAAAACATTTTATGTATTATAAAATAGAATCAGTTCCTTATCTCATTTTTATGAGAGAATTTGCTCTTCTAGAAATTAAACTTATAAACACTATTACATCACAATAAATACATTTATTTTACAGAGTAGTGTTGCAGTTCCTTTCCCAGCACCTTGGTAAAATATATACTTAGTTTTTATTTGATATTTATTTATCATGGTGTAATGGTGTCAAATTTAATTTCTATGGATAACCCCCAAGAAGAAAACAAATCCCTTAAGGGCATAATTAAATTAGAGTTTACACTGTTAAATGTAAAAGTGCATTTAACAGTGAGCTGCATAGAATAGTAATGTTTTTAATAATGATATAGCATGTCTAAATGATAGATTGTGGAAATAGAATGAATGTTAGTTGATCAAAGTATGTAAAAATCATTTAATATTAATTGTGCAAATTTGTTGAAATATTTTTGAAAAAAAATTATTAGTTGTAATTTCAAATGAAAAATAAAAACTTGAATTAGCATATGATTGAACAATTTATATAAGTGCAAATGGTAAATGTGATTCTATACAAAAGTTTATTTTTGTTATTATAGATTTAATTTGAATTCCAGAAAAAAGGGAAAAGAAAATTAATACTTGTCTTTTTTTTTTTTTTCTTTCTCTCTCTCTTTAAATTCTGCCTTGTCATCCACAGTACCATTCAGGGAAGAATTGACCAAGTTAACCAGGTTTTAGAACTGGACAAAAAGACCCAAGGGGCTGCAAGGTATAATGCACTAGACAAGTGGACATCACAGTTGTCCACTTTACATCAGACAATTGTTAATAAAATGGCATAGCAGGACTTGGTTAGTGTTCTCTAAAACTGGAAAGCTTCATCTCATTACTGAGGGAAGCAGTGTGCCTGCCCGTGACTGAAGCCCTAGTGCTCTGTGATTGTTACTGGCAAACCCTCGTCCACATGGAACACACATTCTGCTGGGTGGAAGGCCACCTAAGAGTCACTTAGTGTGATCTGACTCTAACTCAGAAACACCGTGCTTGTCACAGCACTGTATCCAGAGAGTGTGTGTGCGCGCTTGCAAAGCAGATTTATCATCGTTTCTCTTGCTTGCTTGAGAGGCTTCTCTCAAGAACTTAACCACACAGCCAACAAAAAAGAGCTGGAGAACTTGAACTTCACTGCAGTCTTTCTTTTGACAGGTTTAGTCCTTTGCAGAGCAGAACGTATGGCACTAGTACAGTTACTAAGTTGTAAAGGTTGCTCTCCCCATAATCTTTCCATGTTCCTTTTTTGACCTCAGACATTTGTGAATACTTTTCCTGTGTTGACTCAACAAAAGTATATTATTAATATTTTTTATTTGTTAATTAAGACACTTCATCTGTGTGATATACAAACAAACCCAAGTACAAAGTTCTAATTTGTGCCCTGTTGCTAAAGTTATACTTTTTTTACTGTATCTGGGAAAAAAAGAAAAAAAAAGAAAAATATTTTATTCCATGGCTTCATAATTATTAATGCAAAGTTTTTCCAAATATGTTGCCGAACTTTGTTACTAGTTAATAGTTATTGATTTATCCATGACCAGCAAAATTTGAATGACTAGTTTTACTAAAACCAGTTTGCTCATTACAATTTACTACTTTTAGAAGTA
This sequence comes from Mastigoproctus giganteus, assembly GCF_048544385.1. Taxonomy (NCBI): domain Eukaryota; kingdom Metazoa; phylum Arthropoda; class Arachnida; order Uropygi; family Thelyphonidae; genus Mastigoproctus; species Mastigoproctus giganteus. Next base: position 66,893,100 of record NC_143576.1, on the reverse strand, counting down.
TCAATATCCAGTTATTGATAAAACATAAGTTGAATCAGCTAAATTTATGGACAGATTAAAATAAAAACAAAGATTAAAATTATTTATGATAGTTTGTGTGGTGCATCATTTCATTTTTTCCAGGTATTTTCACAGTGTAAGAAAATCATTTATTGAATTAGTTAACAAATGAGTAATCAGTAACTAATTTGAATTTATATTATATGCTACTGAATATGTAGGATACTCTGGAAGTAATAAGAATGAATTGCAGGCTTTGTAAACTGTAGTCTCACTCCGTTTCTCATTGAAATAGCAGTTCATTCCCATGGCCCTGCCCCCCCTTCCCCCCACACACATTGGAAATTAGGGAACTTTATTATCTAACTTTAATAGTGAGTTCTTTTGATTGCCATTTTTGATGAATTTCATTAATCGAATGTGATTCAGTTGAATGAATGTGAATGTGTGTAATTAAGTACACACATTACAATTGCACACATTCAATTGAACTTGTTCTGCTTTTAAATTTTTATTATAAACAAAACTATATAAATTTGAGATATTGTAGATACTGACACTATTCATGTATTCATTACCAAATTGCATATATTCCACATACTAATTATAAAGTTTCTTAAAATAAATTTACAAATGCTATCATTCTATTATTAAGGCTATACTTTTTCAAAACCTCCATTTCTGGACTTTTTTTTTTTTTTTTGTAAATAGAGCCTAATTTCTATTTAAGAAAAATTCAAATAGATTGTATATTTCAATCCAAGAAACTACTATGCAGCGTTTGGATAAAAACATTTCCCCCCCCCTTTTTTTTTTTAAATTTAAGATGAAATTTTATGCTACTCAGTACAGGTAACCCTCATATAACACAGTAATTAGGTTCCTATAAAATGTTGTGTTGTGCGAAACCATGTCATACGGGACTAAGAGCGGGGCCTCCGTAGCCAGGTGGGAAGGAGCAGCAGTGCATAGCACATGCTTCTTGATTAGACCGGGGTTCGAGCCCGTATACGGAGCATGCGGAAAGGTCAGGGAATGACCACCGCATATCCCGGAGCAATATGGCCTTAGTTGCTAATGCTCCTAAAAACCAAATAACAACAACAACGGGACTAAGGAAAAGTACAAAAAAGGGGGGTTACG